>NC_056738.1:376301629-376601629 GCF_019279795.1 Protopterus annectens | reverse complement strand
TCACCAGCTACATGTACCCAAATTGTCATCGTATGTGCCATGCTACACAATATGATCCTGTGGAAACAGCTGCAGCAGGAACAGCACGGGGCAGGGCCACACAGCCCCCCCACCATTGCCAAGGCCTGGACAGGCATAGAGTGACTCAGAGAAGGAACAACCTGAGCCTGCCCCAGTACGCAGAAGGAGGCATGCCCAATATGCCCAGGCCTTGGCAAAGAGACAATGCATAGCACATACACTGACATGGTAGGAACCCAGGGAATTACACCTTTCTCTGACTCGCACATACAGTAAAAGGAATGCCAAACATGACACTACCTGTGCTTAACCATGTTTATGGAGTGTACTATGTGCATCCAACATAGTCAGCCCTCCAGCACCATCCTCAATACTGGCACAGCCACAAGGTAAGTCACTCTCCCTATCAATTGCTGAATGGAGTAGTATGTTTTGTTAATTGTATCTATGGTATGGATGTGAGCATGCAAGGGAATCGGGTGGCTGAATGGGATGCCAGCAGGTAGTAGACACCTATATTGGCAGCATGAAATCTGTAACAAATACTGGTGTCACCATAGTAGCCAGTACTAGAGAAGGTGACAAAACGCACTGCAGGAAATGTGGTGGGCCAAATGTGTGTCCATAGGACACACACATGCCAGTCAGTGAGGCTCACATACCGAACAACAGGCTCAGCCAGCAGGACAGGCATAGACAAACACAAAGAAAGGCTGTGTTAAGGCTTCTGACTGATGGATATGGAGAACAGCCCCCCCTCCAGACTTACACAGACAGATTACAACAGGTCAGGCAGTGGGATGTTAGTTCTGAAGGGTAAGAAGTCTGAAACTGAAATGTAGGTCAATAAAACCTAAGAACGGTAGTACACTGATATGCCTCTAGTCTGCATAATAGGTGAGAATACAGAATGAAATGGAGTACATGAAATACCAGTACAGTCATAGCAAATGTGTACAGTTGTCAGGTGTGCCCCCCACAATCCTATGTAGAAATATAGTAACATGTATGTGTAGGTATAATAACAGTGGAACACAGATTACCTGAGCCGGCCAAAGTAGCAGGATAGATTATAGCATGTGTACAATATGCAGGGCTGTGTGTGTTAGGTTGGTGTGTGCTGTATATTGTGTGAGAGTGGCCAGCATGTAGGCATGGTGGGTTTTGTCCTGGTGGCCATTGGCCAGTACTACCGATGACAGGGTCAAGTTCTCACAACTGCAGTGCCAAACACAATGCATCCCAGCAAGACACATTCCAACAGTAAGCCATAGTAATTGTTCGGATGTAATATCTGTCACCATCTGAAAGATGGACATGGCATGAATGTGGTCCCAGACATACAAACAGTACACAGGTGGAAGTACCCTAGACAGGTTATAAAATGTTGCTGTCAAATGAACACACCTTTGGAATTGCACATACAGGTTAGCAGCACATTAGCTGGATCTGTAGTATGGGATACTGATATCATATGGCCAAACAAAAGGTATGACGTATTGAGAAATTGCTAATGTCCCTGCACAAGCCAGCATAAGTAGAATGCCCCACGTACATCTGTGAGTCCACTGCAGGTAGCTTCCATAGCACACATGCACCCAGTTCACCCCACCATCAGCCACAGGTACCTCCCAAGTCTTATCCCTGATGTTGGGAATGAGTACAATATGACCCCCCACCTCTGTATGGAAAAAGCCACAGAATGCAGCATGCTGAAGAGGTGTCCCATGCAGGTGTGTCCCTAGCTGTAAGCAGCACCCTGCCAGCCTCCACACCACTGGATAAATAATGACAGAAACTATTGACATTAACACCTTGCACACCTACCCTGTCACCCCAGGGGAATATAATAGCTTGCAGCCTGGGACTGTAGGAGTGACACAATACAATGGCCTGCTACAGATGGCCTGCATCACTACCAAATGCCCTACAGTCCTCTGTCAAAGGCCTGTGTCTCACTCATACTGCTAATGTATGTTATCTCATGGACTCCCAAATAACAACATACCACAGTCCACAGAACTCAAATGCAAGGCCATGTCAACAAATCCCAGTAACATGTCCACCATGTCCTACTGCATGAACTGTGGACCAACCCCAAAATACTGCTGGGATGAAGTGATAACTATAGGGAACTTATCAGATAATGTTTGCATAATGTTTGGAAGAGGACAGAATAACATGGGGGGTAGGAGCATGGATGCCATGGAGTGTGTGAAGTCTGAAACTCAGCCATGTCCGCATACTATCCCTGCCTGCAAACACAGGAATGAGTGGCTACAAACCTGCTTGTAAACCACAATGTGAAGGAGTAATGACCAGAAATATGAGCTCTGCCTCTGGGTAACCTGTGTGAATATGTACAGCTGTGAGGTATGGCCACAGCAGGAAATGGCCATACTGTCACGTCGATGGATTTACAAGTATGGGATCCTCAGCCGCCACTGTACCAAGGTGCTTAACCCTTTACACAGACCCATCAGCAGGTGTCTGCAGCTTCCCCTCCAGAATGGCATGATTGTACAATAATATGTAGGCTGCAGACCACAATACTGGACACAGCTGCATTCACCATGTGTTCCCCAGGAAATTACTGCAAGCAAATATGTATACCTGACAGTAGTTGATGACATAAAACATCACAATGTAAAACAGTACATATGTCTGAATATCACTGCTAACACCAAAACCATGTAGCTGAAGCAGCACAGACACAATTACCTACAGTAACCCACTATCCTTTGCCCATTTTGACCCCATATTGTCACCCAATCTACAGAAATCCCACAGAAACAGGTTGCCAGCTGTAGGTGTAGAACACAAAAGCCTGCACTGGAGTACAACCTACCTGGAATGGATTCACACATTCAATACAAAAGGTCATACTGGGCATGCTCCCACACTTAGAGAAACGAAGCCCATGTCTGACAAAAAAAAAAATAATGAAAGGACATACTGGGCATGCTCCCACAATTACAGAAATGAAGCCCATGTCTGGCAACAGCAGTGGACTATACATATCTGACAGTCACAGATGTTTGTGCACACACTCCACATTGCACACCAGTCATGCTTTCCACACACATTGGATAGGAATACATACATATATCCAAGGACAACACAGTATAATAGGGCAAACATACACATACATAAATGTGTGGAAGAGAGTGACAGACAGTGACAAAGAGCCTCCCATCATGTGGTCTGTCCCTCCCAGCACACATACAATTGGCTAAAACCTCATGATGTGCAAATATCAATTACTGTAGGCATTTGCCTCTGGTATCCTTCAGCACTATATTGTCTTTGGTGCTTGTGATAACTGTGTAACATGACTGTACAAGTCATTATTCATCTATCAGTTGTAAATTTAAACCTCTGTGTGCCTGAGTGTTGTGTATCTGCTTCTAGATGAATGGTTTATGGCCCATGCATACACACTGCACTCCCCATTGCCCTACGTTGGCAAGCCTGCTGATGTAATTAACCTTGAAATACACCTTTGGTGAAGGAGTAGCCCTATAAGTTCCATGGCGCGCATGCTACAACTGTGTAATGCTATAGTGTGATGTACTAGTTAGGTAAGAGTTCTAATCCCAGACATGGCAACTGTGAGACTCTAGGTGTATGTGTGTGTGTAGGGATCAATGCTTTTGTGGCCATTCACAGTCACTACACTCCCCATTGCCCTACTTTGGCAAGCCTGCTGATGTCATTCACCTTGAAGAAAACCTTTGGTGAAAGAGTAGCCCCATAAGCTCCATGGTGCATGTTATAACTGTGTAATCCTATAGTGTGATGTACTAGTTAGGTAGGAGTTCTAATCCCAGACATGGCAACTGTGAGTGTGTGTGTGTTTGGTTGTGTGTAGGGATCAATGCTTTTGAGGCCATTCACAGTCACTACAATTTCCATTGCCCTACTTCAGCAGGTCTGGGACCGCTCTTGTTTGGCATCTACTGCTCTGAAGTACAGGCCAACACTAAGGGACTCTGGCTAATAAAGGTCACAGATGACTGCAAACTGGGAGCCAATACTGAATCCCCAAATTATGTGGATATTCTACAAAAGGGCCTTACAGAAAGAGATGCTTGGTGCCAGAGCCGTGGCCTGAAGCTCAATGCCATGAAATGTATAGTTATCCCCTTTGGGAAAGGGTTGTGTAAAACACTGGACCCCACCCAGTTTGGGTTCGTGAAGGGCCGATCTTGTCTCCTGAACCTTATTGACTTCTTCGAATCAGGGACTCTGGCTAACAAAGTTCGCAGATGACTACAAACTGGGAGCCATTATTGAATCCCTAAACGATGTGGATACTCTACAAAAGGGCCTTATAGAAACAGACGCTTGGTGCCAGAGCCATGGGCTCAAGCTCAATGCCAAGAATGTATAGTTATCCCCTTTGGGAAAAAACATATACCCATGAATTATCACATAGGTGGCAGAACATTAAACACTGAAAGTGTGATAAGAGACTTAGGGACACAGGTGGACAGTGTTCTCACCTTCAATAACCACATTGCCACAACAGTCAGGAAATCCTTCTATGTGCACACCTCATCACTAAGGGCTTTTCATCCAAAAAAAAAGGAGGTTATTGTCCCACTGTACTCATCCCTCATTAGATCCATTATAGAATACAATGCCCCATTTGGTATGTACCTCTCAAGACATCTGCAACAACTGGAAAGGCTGCAGAAATACCTCACTAAAAGAATCACAGGCCTAAAGTAGCTGCTCTATGCTGACCACCTTAAAAAACTCCAGCTACACTCTGTCGCATATCGTCTACTCCGAGGCGATCTCTGCTTAACATACAAGGCCATGTCAAACTGTTGGACATGCTGCACTTAAAGAAATCCCAATCCCTCAGAGCCACACGCTCCAGGGATCTAAATCTTGTCATCACAATAAACAAAACATGCTGGAGGGATAGGTTCCTGACCCAGAGACTCCACAGACTCTGGGATAGACTGCCCATACATGCCAAGCAGAGGGCCTCTTTTGGCCCTCTTCAAAAGGAACCTTGATGATTGGATGGTAGAAAGGAAATTCACCCCAGAGATCACATCAGTCACCCTGCTAGACAGGGATCTAGGGAAGTAAATAGTGTGGGAAGAAATAGCCAGGAAATTGTTATGGCTAGGCTTGCATAGGCCCTAGGGCTGATAGCCTAGTACCAACCTATGAACATGTACCTATGAAGTACCACATAGGTCGCAGTACACTAAACAACGAAAGTGTGATAAGAGAATTAGGGACACAGGAGGACAGTGGTCTCACCTTTGATAACCACATCATCACAACAGTCAGGAAATCCACCTACGTGGCACACCTCATCGCTAAGGGGTTTTCATGCAGAAAAAAGGAGGCTATTGTTGCACTGTAGTCATCTCTCCATAGGCCCAGTATAGAATACAATGCCCCATTTGATATGTACCTCTCAAGACATCTGCAACAACTAGAAAGGCTGCAGAGATACCTCACTAAAAGAATCACAGGCCTAAACCAGATGCCCTATGCTGACCATCTGAAGATCATCCAGCTATACTGTGTCATATATCGTCTACTCAGAGGTGATCGCTGCTTAATATACAATGCCATGTCAAACCCAGAGTTGTTGGACATGCTACACTTAAAGAAATCCCAATCCGTCAGAGCCACATGCTCCAGGGATCCAAACCTTGTCATCACAATGAACAAAACATGCTGGAGGGATGGGTTCCTGACCCAGAGACTCCCCAGACTCTGGAATAGACTGCCCATACATGTCAAGCAGAGTCCCTCTTTGGGCCTCTTCAAAAGGAACCTTGATGATTGGATGGGAGATAGGAAATTCACCCCAGGGATCATGTTAGTCACCCTGCTAGACAGAGGTCCAGGGAAGTAAATACTGTGGGAATAAATAGCCAGGGAATTGTCATGGATAGGCTTGTATAGGCCCTAGGGCCAATAGCCTAGTACCAATCTACGAACCTATGAACTATACATTCCATTGCCCTATCTTGGCAATCCTGCTGATGTCATCCCCTTTGAAATACAATTTGGGGAAGGAGTAGCCCAGTAAGCTCTGTGGCATGTGCTATAACTGCATAATGCTGTAGTGTGATGTACTAGTTAGGTAGGAGTTCTAATCCCAGATATGGCAACTGTAAAACTTTGTGTGTGTTTGTCTGTGTAGGAATTAATGCATTTGAGGCCAATCACAGTCACTACAATTTCCATTGCCCTACTTTGCCAAGCCTGATGATGTCATTCACCTTGAAATACAGCTTTGGGAAAAGAGTAACCCAATAAGCTCCATGGTGCATGCTATAACTGCGTAATGCTATAGTGTGATGTACTAGTTAGGTAGGAGTTCTAATCCCAGACATGGCAACTGTGAGACTCTGTGTGTGTTTGTCATTAGTATCCTGTGTGGAGGTAGCTGTGAGTGTGTAATAACAGAACTCATTGTGGAGTTGGTTTTGTAAATTTATTATATGGTGGGCCTATTATATGTCACAATGTCCACCTTACAAGGACAACAGATGTCAAACAGCAGAGAGGCAGGTCTAGACAATCCCTACCCTTACATGTGACATCATGGATTGGGGAACAATATAGGAAACCCTTGTATTACCCAGAGAAGACTCTCCATCCATGTCTCATACACAAAACACTTGGCCAGGCAACAACCACTATGTTGGTAGTTCCCTGCATATTGCCTGCAGGTAGTAACCATTGTGTGATTGCAGTGGACAACAGAGGACATGGCATCCTGTCCCATCCCTACAATAGGCAAATCATTGCATACAGTGGTCCTTTGCTATGTTCCACAATGGACATCTGCAACAACTGTACAGTCAACAAATGTAACCCACAAAGGAAATACCATGCCTTATACACATGCCCTGTATGGGCAGATGCCACTGACACCAGTGAATACCTGATGTAGGCTGTCAGTGTAGGTGCAGGATCAACCTGGTTTCCATTGCCAGTTCTCACCACATGAGATCAGGAATGGCACATCAGATGATAACAATCTGTCTACACAACATACCCCAGACACCCCAGGTACACTTCCACATATCAAAGAACATGCTTGTGGGATGTGTGCACATCCCAGACACTGTCCATGTTATGGAATATAGAACACATACATGGCAAGCATTGCACAGCACTGGCCACACACAATAGTAACCCAGATGAGTGATGGTGAATACAATACCCGCCTGTGTAAGCCAATCCAGAGACTACACCCCTGAGCCACACTGCAGACCATTGTCATTTGGCCTGATGCCAATGTATACCCTTTCCCTAGCCTTGTACAGCCTTCTAGCATAGTCAACCACTACACACCTGTGAAGCAATGCACCCATGCATGTCAGTACTGGCACACCTGTGTCTGTGTGTGTTTGGAGAATCATTATTTGGATGCCATTCACACTCACTACACCTCCCATTGGCCTACAGAAGCATGCCTTCTGATGTCAGATACCTTGACATAACATTTGCCCATATATCAGCCTGATAACCTCTGTGATGCATGTGATACCTGCTTATTACTGTAGTGTGGCAAACTAGTTAGTTAGGAATTCTAATCCTGACCCTGCCAACTGTGATAATGTGTGTAGTCCCTGAGAGAGTGTGGCTGTGTCATCCTTGACATCTGTTCTTGTGGACAGGAACATGTACTACACCTACCTTATCCCTCCTTTATCACTGTTGCTGATGTCACTCACTGTCAAATATACCTTTGGACAGCTCCCCAACATGTAAGCTCTGTGGCACATGCAATAACTGTATAGAAATGTAATAGCAATGCATAGTCAGGCAGGAGTTTGAAACCCCGTACTGGTAAGTGTGTGACACAAAGATGCTTAGCTTTTACACTCCTACCCCTCCCTGTCTTACTTTGTCTCTTTCTGTCTCTCTCACTCCCTCTCTGGTGGATGTGTAGAGGTACACCTACTTTGCTTAGGCAGCAGCTTGTGTTTTGTAAGTGATGCTCATGATGAGCTGGTGGCCAGTGCATGAATTGCAGTACCCCACTAGCTGATTGCATGTGGAACAGCTGTGGTAACATTCCCATAGCCAATTGCATGGAAACACACTCCTATATCTAGGAACATCATGTGGGTGTTGGCCCTTTTCCTTCACTGTGAGCAGGACTTCATGTCAGTGTTTGGCAAACAGCATCACAGATGGTAGTGGGATATACCTCTAGCAACATACACTGTGGAGACAGGCCAACAAACAGGAGGGGGATGTTCCAGACATGACTACTGAATGTAAGTTTTGCTCTTCTGCATTTCAAGTAATGTTGGTTTAACAGGGTTTGTGTGGATATGGCTGGTCTACATGATTTAATACCTGTCATGACAGTGTTATGTGGTTAAGGAAACTCCCACCTGTAAGGGCTATCTGCAGACTGGCCAGTGTTTTGAGTCTTATGTGTGTTGTGTTAGTCAAATATTACCTATCTTTAGAACTGCAGAAGCATAGTCTGGATTGCAGTCAGCACATGGTGACAGCCATGAGAGGTACTGACTTCATATCCCTCATAGGACATTTGTCACAACAAACCCTGTTACACCACTAAATGTATGAGATTATCACAGCAACATGTCTATATTGGCCTCCAGCCACAACTTTGTTAACCTTTGTACATATGTAATGCAGTAAGAGGTGCATATGTTCAGTACACCATTGTTTACTGACATCATACCTGATAACAAGCCAGTGAGATATCAGACTGCTAGACATGTTATGTATAGTAGGGGTTATATTTGAGGACAAAACCTGGACATTCTGTCGTAGTGTGTATAGTAGTGAGGTCTGTGTACTTATGGTGATTGTCGTCAATGTGTGTATTGCAAATATGTACCTTGGCCTGTGTACAGACTGTGGTAGATGTCATTGTTCTTGGTCCTGTTCTATCTGATATTACATGCTGCTCCAGTGTATGTTACCCTATCAGCTTACATGTTTGTAGGGCCAAACACACACACGCCCCATACCACAGTCAGGCATCGGACTACACTGTATACTGGCCCAGTATATGTAGGGTTAGTGTTTGAGTGGCACATATGAGGATGGTGTTGATCAGACAGTCCACATACTGTAATTTTAAGCATGCTTACTATACGTGGCTGTGGCTGTGTTCACATTGGATGTGGGTATGCACTTTCACACAGGTGTCTGTTACTCTGTGCTGTGACATGCCTGTAGAGCCTGCAATATTTGCAGGTATATGTGTATTCCCCCATAAAAAATGTAGGCCAGTGTTGTGGCAGTCTGCCTGTAGTTTGCACGGTGCCTTGTGACATGCCTAGTAGCTCAGTGTACTTACCCAGTGTGATGTTATGTCCAGATATTTGTCAGATATACTGCTGCCGGGCCACCATAACTGTTGTGTATTTCTGACAAAGCAGCGGGATGCGGTACAGATGTGTGTCACTAACTAGTGGGTAGTATGTGGGCATGTTACTTCCACACCACTGGTTATTATGTGTCAGGACAGACAGGATTGTGTGAGTGCATAAAATGTGTGGGCATATGTATTCCAGTATTTACATGATATACCCATTTATATGGCTGTTAACATCCACATTGCCAGGTTTGGTCCAGATTTCTTGCACTAAGGGGTTCTGTGTATACCTCTGGACTGACCAGAGTGTCAGACTGTCCACATTTATTGGTCATATCTCTGCTGTATTCCACAGGATCATTACTGTGATATCTGTGGTACTGTACTATGATGAAGTTAGGATGTCTGTCAGTAACTGATGGCGTGCATGTCAATAGCAGATGTGACCTCCCACACACAGCATTTCTTTAAAACAACCCCTGTTACAGTAGCAACAGTCTACATTTATACCTGCAATACTTACATGACATCCCCTTGCACTAAGAGGTTGAGACTACTGGTGCTGAGGTATGACTCCACTCCATATTCTGGACATATACATATATAAGATCTATATATGGCCATATATATAATGCAATATACAGATGTATATAAATACATATATATGAATATATATAAGTGTATGTACATGTACACATATATCTTACATATGTGTATGTATATATATATATATATATATATATATATATATATATATATATATATATATATATATATATATCCATATCCTTGTTATGTGGAAACATTACTGTTGTGTATACTTTCCCAGATGTATCACACAGTATTTATCTGATATATGTATATTTAGATATAACAACATACGTGATTCAACAGTAATGTCACTAACAAGTACTACACAATTGTAGAAGTCACAGCAATTGTTCAATACTATTCAGTATGTGTACTGACAGATATATTGGAAAAACAACAACTGTCTTCACAGCTGTCATGACGTAGTGGTTGACTACTCTGACTATAGTGTACAGGGTCCTGCAAGGGTTGTTTATTTTGTTGCTGGGCAAAACAGCGGCTGTTGGATACAGAGTGATTAAGGTACCTTTAAGTGGGTTTGCGTGACAGAAAGAAATACTAACTTCCAGTTAAATATGCTTACAGAGAGTTAGCTTCAAAATTGTTTAACCTGTGTGCGCATTGCTTACCCCTGCGGAAACAGGCTTAAACCCGCTTACTACTGCTTATAACTGCTTACTCCCGCTTACCCCCACACTAATTTAGACAGACATGAAACATGGCTCTTGGGAAAGTGGTAGATTTGGACACTCTATGGATTTATCATTCATTGCACATACCTTCATTTCTTATCCCTGATTCATGTGTATATATATATACTGTATGGGGCACTTGTGTTTATCTGTGGATTTTACCACATTATTACAATGACACCTCATATCTGCATTTAATGCAGTACTCCAATTCACAAATATATGTTATTTAGTAGGTTATACAGCAAAAAAATGTTCATAAAGTGATTTCACATGGAAAATGGAATTTACTACAGTGAGAATTGAACCTGGAATGACAGATTGCAAAGTGAAAGGTCTGACCACTACACTATTGCAGTACTGCTTCACTTGCATGTATCTTGCTATTTATTGTCTTGTGCTATTTAAGCTACAGTATGCATAGCTAAGCAATGGGCAAACTTGTGCACCTACAGTTAAAATTAACCTGTTTGATAAAAAAAAATTCTCTACTGCTATTTTCTCTTGGAAGGGACAGGTTTCACTTATTGTTGTGGATTCCTGTGTGCATCTGCACATTTGGCAGACATCCTAGCCACCCTCCATACCTCTCAAACTATTCATGCAAACTGTCTGGACAAAGCTTGATAAATTGTGGTACAACTATGGACATATTTTCTTTATTGCTCTTAAAAACTTGGGACAGTTGCTAGAGTAACAGGATTTGTTTTAATATATGTTTTCTGACGGATTTGAAGTCTTACACCGAAATGTATGCATTATTTATCGATTACAATCCTGAGATCATCCCAGTGATTTGCCAGGACAATTGGAGTGCTGTATGGGTGTGAAATATGGACATTCTGAGATGATTTTTACAGTTGGGAGGTATGCAGCCTCCTTTGAGCATTCTCTCTCATTATAATTGCCGGGAGGCACTTCCAGAGTGCAGGGGTGTGTATATTGTGAGAGCTCTGCTCTCAGACACACCCCTTGCACTCGTCCATGCTCTGTATCTGTTTAGGAGCAGAGGCAGCGCACCTTCATTACTATGCATGGCGCACTGCCGTGCTGCTCTTAAACGGTTGTTTCCGTGCAGGAATAAGCTATTCCTGCACAAAACCTTACTGAATTCCGGGGACTGTTTATTACATACAATTCAAATAATGTACCAGAAGGAGTGCTGCATGCTAATGGTCTTACACCTTCATCTTGTTAGAACTAAAGTATATCAGCTGCGAATAATCCACTGAAGGAAACAAATGAAATTAGTCTACTAAACACAAGATCTATACACATCATCAGCTGTGAAATTGCTCTTGCAATTAAACACCTATTTTTTTGCTCTTTTTTTTCAGAAAGCACCTACGCTGTATGAAAAAATAATAATAGTACAGGTCAGACTGTTTATTATGACAAAGGCTTTGTAATGTTTGGTCTTAATTGTGTTCCTAGCTAGCCTCCTGTATGATGCGTTCTTACTGATAAATATTACCGGCTCTGCTAAAGCTTCTACTGAAATGCTAGAGCTTTGAGAACAAACACTGCTTGAAACTCCCCTCCATGCTCTAATTCATCCTTATCAGCAGCAGCATCATAAGCCCCCATTTCCCCATTTCCTCTATCAGGCTGAGGTGCGTTGCCAACTATCATCATCTCTTGAATCAATCACACCCTCTTACCTTATTTGACAGTCATGCCTGACTGTCACTTGGCTTTTCTCACACAATCCATCCATCTCTTTGATGGATTCCATAGTTCCCTCTTGCCTTTCTCCTGTCTGTCCCAAATCGTCTTTACCAGATTATATTTTGCTTTTCTGCACCTCTGCCTGAACCACTGTAATCTCTTCTCTTTGATGTCCTCTGCAACTGTATCAACTTTGCTTCTACTCTGATGTCCTCATTTCTTCATCTGTCTCACAGTGTGCATCCTACCACACATCTCAGGCACTTCATCCCAATCACCTCTAGCTTCCTTAATTGCTCTGCCTTCACTGCCCAGGTCTCTGTATCATGCAGTAGTACTGGTCACAGTCACACCACTGTTTTGCACACCTTACTTTTCAGCTACTTTGGAATTCTTCTATCATGCACTATCCTTGACACTCTGTATCTGTTCTGTTCTAGCTTTGACCTCCTCATTCAGACTTCCTTCTCATCACTCATCCCCTCCTAGTCACTTGAAGCAGTTAATCTGTTCCACTATTTTCCCTTCTGTCTCATTTTTCTTCTGATTTCCCTCATTTTCTGCCATTACAGCTGTCTTAATTGTACTCAGTTTCATCCCATGTACAATCAGTTTTGCATTCCATTCTGCCTGCAATGCCACATTGTTTTCATAGAACAACTTTGTGGATCTGTCCACTACTACGTTTTTGCTAATGTATTCCATCACTAGTATGAATAGCAGTGAACTCAGAGCTAAACCCTGATGCACACCCACTCCAATTGGGAAACCCTCTGTGAGACCGAACACTGTTCTTACTTGGATCCTTGTTAAATGCTTGCACTAATTCTACCAATGTTTGTGGGACTTCGAACCACTGCAGAATTGCCCAAATCAGCTTTCTTGGGACCTTGTCATTTGCTTTCTCTAAGTCTAGGAATACTCAGATGGACTCTATCCTCATCTCTAGCTTCTTCTCAGATATCTGTCTCACTGTAAACATCAAGTATGCTGTGCTATATCTAGACCTGAATCCTAACTGCTCATCTCCCATCTTACTTTCTAGTATTCTGTGAACTCATTTGTCAGTCATCCTATCCAGTTTGATACCTCTGTGCTGCCCACAGTTTTGGAAGTCCCCTTTGTTCATGCTCACAGCACTAGCATGCTTATTTGCCAGTCCTCTGGGATATGTCTTTCTTTCCATACAATTATGAGTACCCTCAGGAGTCATTTCATCCCATCTTACTTAACAACATGGTTATATCTGCTGTGACCTTTATCTCAGCCTGCTGCTTTTCCTGACTTCGCTTTCCATAGAGATGCTCTTACTTCTTCCAGGGTAGGCCCCCCTTCTTCTTTCATCATAGACTATGTCTGAGGCAGTACAGCTTCTACAGGTAATTTTTTTCATTCAGAAGATGGTGGGAGTACTATTTCCATCTGCCTTTGACTTCCTGTGGGCTGGTGAGCAGGTTATTCCTGGCATCCATTATGGAGTGTCTGGCTGTCTTCCTTATCTTTCTGTCTTTGCCTTGCAACCTGTTACAGTTTCTTTATGCTGTCTACTGAGCTACTTTCCAGAAGCTGGTAGAGTGCCTATGATGCCATGCTCTTTGCTATTACAAGTCCTCTATAAGCCTCTTTTTCAGTCATCCACTGTTCCTTCCTAGCCTGGTCTGTCATTTCTATCTCCCACATTTTCCTGTATTCTTTCTTTCTTTCTGTTGATGACTTCCTTGATTTCTGCATTCTGCCATCAGTTTTCCCTATGTACCTTGCTTCCATACCTGGCTTGGCTGCATATCTGTTCTATAGTCTTCAGAAATGATGTTTTGAGGTGCTCCCCTTCATCTTTAACTCCACCTATTTCCTATTCTTCCTGAGGTGCTAGAGTCCTGAATAATTTCTTGACCTCTTCTGTTTGCTCTCCATACAACTTCCAGGTCTTCAACCTAGTCTCTGTTAACCAGCTAATTATTGCAACTAGTGGTATGTGCTGTGTGTTGACTGTTTCACTGGGGATGACTTTGCAATCATTCATTCTACCCCACGGCCCTTTCCTTAATGGAGAAAGTCCACCTGAGTTGCATGTTGGACACTCTTGTATGTAATCTTGTGACCTCAAAAATCAGAATCAATGAGGTACCACAGACTCTATTGGAGATCCAAAAAGCTGGTTTATTAAGCAGTTCAAGCTTCTGATTTTTGGAGTTTTTTTGTGGTTTGGTACCAGCTCCAGTTTTTGATTTTGGTTATTAATCTTGTGGCATGCTGAACCATGTATTGGCCACCATGAAGCCATTTGCCAGACAGAAGTCCAGAATGGTTTTCCCTTCTTTATTCCTCTTTCCCACCCATGTGGACCCAGGCATTCCTTATAGCCTGTATTTTCTGTCACACTATGTGCATCCAGGTCACCCATTATCAACATTAATTCATGTTGTCCTGCTTTATCTAATAGGTCCTGCAACTGCTGTCTGAATGCACTCATTTCCTCACAATCACAACCCTGCCATGGGGCATAAGCTGAGATTAGGAATTGTGCCCTATCCTTAAACTGAAGTCTGACTGCCACGAATCTGTCATTAGTTTTGATGACATCCCTCAATGTCTTCTGAAGCCTCTCCCTCACCACAATTCTCTCACCGTTTCTAGTCTGTCCTGCTCAAGTAGTAGCCTCTGGATCTCAAGCCAAGTAGATTTGCTGCACTGCCCTTCCATCTTGTTTCCTGGAAACATAGGATGTCCAGCCTCCTACTTACCACCATGTCATCCACTTCCAAGCTGTGCCCATCAGTGAACCTACATTGAGTATAGCAATCCTTAGTTCATGTTTAACAGGTTGATTGGTTTTACATCCAGCTTTTGCTCAACAGAGCTATCACAGTAACCAAAGTTGGGCAACTGGACATTTGCCAGGCAGTATCTTAATAATCTGCAACACTATGTATAAGGACTCAATGACTCAAGGACGTTCCCACCACATACTAATCTATGGACTTAAATAGGCTCCAACTGCAACAGATTACTTCCATCTTTTATTTGTAAATAGATGCATTAAATTCATTAGCAGATTTTACAAAATGCAATTAAGAATGCAACTGATATCTCTCTCTCTCTCTCTCTCTATATATATATATATATATACACACACACATATATATATATATATATATATATATATATATATATATATATATATATATATATATATATATATATATATATATATATATATAAAATATATCCTCACTAAACCTCCTATCCTTATTGTAGGAAAAGTTATAATCTTTCTTGTATGATAAAGACAAAGCTGTTTAACAGAACAGAACAGAATCATCTAAACAATGTAGCATGCAACAGTGCAAATCACCAACTCTATTCATGTTATGTAGTCAGCTTAAAACATAGCAGCTTGCCAAATTCATCATGGTGATAGAAATCTATGAAAGATCACAAGATTCAAAATAAATTTTTAAATATTATGCAGACACATGATATTGTAGAAAAATAACCATTTGTAACATACAGCAAGAATCTGCATCCACATAAAAATGTAAGTAAATGCCAAATGTTTAAAATATTTTAAAAAGTATTTGGTGGTACAACAGTGATAATCCGATTAACAATACTATGCTTCCTAGATTACTGCTATGACCTGTTCCAGTCTATTCTCTGGAAGTTGTTGCAATGTAAGATCTTTCTGTTAATGGTTCATTTATCTTATTAGCCAGTCAATTGGCCCTTATAATAATTTTCATTTTGTTTAAAAGAAGCATTGTACAATACTAAGCTATAGTGCCAAATATCACTAGTTTAAGTATATCTTTAAGTAAGAAAAATGGTCAGAAGTACCTTTCATGCAATGTTGTTTTTTTCTGGTGTGCAGATCTCCCCAAACACCCCAATACGTCATGCAGGAGTAATTTCTTTACATCTCTGATCTCCATATAGTCATCTATGGATTCATTGTACCCTAAGGAGTGGGAGAAATCTCTTTCATTGAAAATCCCTTAACAAAGTGTTTTTTTTTTTTTTTCATAAAACCATCTGAAAATATGCATATTTGCTAAGCATTTTTCAGTTTACATATTGATATGGGTTTTAGGATGAAAATAGTTAATCCAGAAGTATCATAATAATAAGGTAGAGAAAAGGGGTTTAAGTTTGATAAACTCGGAGGTTTTTCCCTATTTGTGAATGCAAAAGCCTTAAATAATAAAATATAATAAGGTAAGGAATATGATTTGATACCTTTCATAAAGAACAGTGGATAGACAGAAAGGAACATAGACAAGAATACATGTAAACATGGTGGATCTGGCATAAAAATAAGAAACTTGAAAGTGAAGTTAGCAGATTTAAACAAGATTTTGCTGTTATTTCAAAGCACGACATATTTTAACTAAATAGCATTTTACTTATTTTGCTAAGAATCCCACTGTCTTTTACATCCACATGGGCAGAAGCAGATAGAACATCAGTTAATTTCCATAAAAATGGCACCTCAGAAGTGTTGTACACCAATAATTCTGGACTACAATTTCAATATTAACAATCCAACTGTTGTGGTGGTAAAACCAATAGACTTCTGATATTCATCATATTATATTAAGTTAATGACTGAAAAAGAAAATAAAATTATCTAGTCTGCCTTTTTATGTGGTTTAAACTTTAAACTTTCTACCTCTTCTCCACTCCCACCTTTCCCTTTACACTTTTCTACTTGCCCTTTGTCCTCTTGAATGCCTCACTTGATTCCATGTTCACCATCCATTCCAGTTGTCCATGCTACAAGTCCAACATCCTGTCTGTGAATACATACTTTCGGAAATCTAGAGAGTAGTAATTAGGTCTCAGATATCTAAGGAAAAACTATGACAGAAAAATGATACTCCAGGAACACTCCAGTGTTGGGGAAAACAATCAAAGTTGAGCTCATACAGTAGACTGATGGTTCAAGTTACAAAGAGCAGAACAGTTTGTGAAGATTTAGATCTTGGAAAATAAGGTCAAAGATGAGGAGTTTTAGCAAATATCGTCTTTTTGTCAGAATGTTCTCATGGTGCATCAACTTTCCCAATGGAAGAAAATTGGTATAGTAAAGTAGACCCAGTATTTTGTATGGGGTTAATAGGCTGAACTTAGTTAAGACAGAAGTATCTTAATAACATGATACAGAGAAGATGTTGAAGTATAATGAACCCAGTAACTTTATTTGTGGACACAATACCCTTAAATAATAAAATATAATAAGGAAAACTTTGGGCCTACCCTGATGTGTTCAGTGAGAGAATTATTGTGCTACCATCTAAAAATGGATTTTTGTGGATTTTTTTTAGATTGTTTCATCTGTAATAAATGGAAGTAGCATAATTTCTCAAAAATGAATACGCCAAATTGCAGTTATTGCAATGCATTTCCATGAAAGCACTGATACCTGCATGAGGGAAGACAATAGCTAACCAAGTTTTACTCTTGAGGGGTAAGTATCCTAGATCAACAGTACTTAAAATTAACAACAAGATTGTTACATATTAGAAAAAAAAACATCAGACACATATATACGCACACACACACACACACACACACACACACACATATATATATATATATATATATATATATATATATATATATATATCCCTCATTTACTAAGGGACAAACTTTGGAAGTTATGGCTAACTGCCAAAACCCAAGTAGACTGAACCACCTACCAACAAATTAGGAACAAGGAAAAACAACAAGTTGAACTAGACAGAAATATTATACAACTCTACAATGTAGACATGAAAAAATCCTCAAAAATTCTAGAGCACTATAAAAAAAAATTCTCCATCCTGGCCAAACCTCAACCCATCTCCCTAACCTAACAGATAAGATAGGCACAACTGCTGAAGTATTTACAGAAAGTATACTATCCCTAACCAAAAACAGCCCTCTAAACAACAACACCTCAACCCAGCTCCCAACAACACCTAGACGAACTAACAATAGTAATAACACTTTCTCATTCCAACCCATCTCCACAAGCACCATATCGAAACTACTAACCAAACTCAAACCCACAACATTAGCAGTAGACAGCTTACCAGCTGAATTCCTAAAAATAACAGCGAAAGCAGTATACTATCTAGTGTCAATATTAATTAATTGCTCCATCTCAGAACAGTTCATTCCATCCATTTGGAAAACGGCACACATATTACCCCTACATAAAGGTGGTAATTCAACCAACTTATCAAATTATAGACTAATTGCCATTCTCCCTCCCACTCTCTAGGCTACTATAATGATGTGTACATTTCCAATTTCTACAGTATCTCACTACTAATAATCTACTTGCTTTATCACAACACGGTTTTAAGCCTCATAATAGCACCACAAATGCCCATCTCAGTTTTACCGACACCATCAACAAACTTAGAAATGAAAGGAATTTAGTATCATCAGTCTTCTTAGATATGTCTAAAACCTTCGATACTGTTTCCCATCATAAGCTCCTGAATGTACTATCCAACCTTAACTTTAGTCCCTCCACTCTTGAGTATTTCCTAATTTAGCTAACAGGCAGCCAACAAGCAGTTAAATGGCCACATGACCTATCCCCCCTACTCCCAGTCACATTATGTGTTCCACAAGGTTCCATACTTGTACCTCTCCTCTTCAGTATAGTCACCAATGACCTAAATGCTACCACCTCCAAAGCCCCCGCAATCCAATATGCAGACGTTACAACACTTATATGTGCAGCAACAACCATACAACAGCTCCAAGATGCAACACAAAAATCCTTTGAAGCCTGGTTAGCCAATGCACAGCTAATACTGAACCCCAATAAAACCAAAATCATGATATTTCACCCCACTCGACCCTCAAGGCCTCCACCTACCTTTCACATCACCTCCAGGAACAATACAGTCACCACACCTAACAAACAGGCTAAGCTACTTGGCATAACAATTGGTAACAAGCTGAGTTTTGACCATCGCATAGCACAGATAATCAAGAAAATGCACAAAAGATGGGACTGCTTTACAGGAACAAAAGATTCCTTACAGCCTCCAACAGCGTGACTATTGCTAGAACCCAAATTCTGTCAACACTTCTTTATGGCTCCCCCATTCTAACTAATCTTAAAAAACTGACAAACAAATTAGAAACATGCTATAACAAAATAGCAAAATTTGCAACTGACTCCACACAAAGAAGTCACCACTGTTATGCCTTAAAAAACCTGTCCTGGTTAGAGCTCCCTCATCTATTAACTTACAATGTTAACCATGGCTCTTAAATTATTGCACTAGTCAGATAAAACTCAGCTAATAAATCACTCCTACAAATTACCAAATCCACTAACGCTGCTAGTGATTCCCTTTGTAGCTCACAAGTTGCAAAAGCCTGAAATGCTCTTCCTCCAGACATTAAAAGCACCCCTAATCACAACATTTTTAAAAAACTTCTCAAAACTCACTTAGCTACCATGTGGTTATGCCCATGTAACTGCCCAGGCTAACAATTTTCCCTCTTTTCCACTGTACTCTTTCTCATAAAACTTACAGAAATATTGCTAGGTCACATTATTAGTTCCAACTCTAACTTCAGTGCACATATCTATAATTAATACCTAGAAATGCTTCAACTTGAAATGTTCCCAGTGTTATAAACAATGTATTTTTATGCTGAAATGTTGTATCTGTATATTCTAAATATTGTATTTTCTATGCTGAGAGTTGCCTCTGTAACTGCATGTACTCGTATCTGTTACTGTATATATTGTTGCAATCTTAAGACATGTATGTTAATGTATTACAATCTTTGTTCTGTGTGGAGCTTTTCTCCCAGGCCTCTGCTAAAAATGGGTTCTAGCCCAATCGGACTTTCCTGGTAAACAAATGTAAAATTATATAAAAATATATATCAGAGCTATTTCAAAGCCATTAAGTCTTATCCTATGACTATTCACTCTTTACCAGTATCCGCCTCATACCACACCTCCTTATTCCAGGGGGTCAATGAGATTCAATTCTGGAGTAAAATTGCAGCAACCCATCCAGTCAGCTGTGTTATGTTTAAAGGAATATAGTGAGTCACACTGCTTAACATGCAGCCAGAGGGTTTGAGAGATGCTGTGTTATAACTCCATCCTACCAACCTGTTTGTGTTTGTGAAGATTTATATCCTGGGTTGCAGTATTGATGGAGACGTTGGGCTTGCAGCTATACAGAAAGTCCACCACAACCAGGACTCTAATAGCATGGCACATGGAGGTTTCCACTCAAACATCTATAAGATACTGAATAAAGGTATAGAATGTCCAGCCTCTCATTAGCTGTGGCCTGCAATGTTTCTGGTTAGGAATCGTTGGGGTGTTTCTAATTGTTTGATATGTTTAGTAATATACAGCCCGAAGAGATCTTTGAACTCAGTAATTGTTAAGATCAATGGTGAGTATAAGGGAGTGATTACTTCTTTAGACCTTGATGATGTTCCAGTATAAAAGGATTTCCTTACAGCCTTTGTCAGGTGATGGTCAGAAGAGCGGCATCCGTTTTTTTCCCAAATTATGAGCTTTCCAGACTACATTTTCATTTTATTTGCATGTTATACTTTTGTGCAGTATCAGAATGAAAGGACAGCTTTTGGCTTCTGACATTTTTTTATCCAGCTTTGATCAGGTAATTAAGAGCCAATGCTGCTGTAGTTTGGTAAAATTACTGTCTCTTCATGCAGTGCAGATGCCTCTACAACAAGCTGAAGAGATAATAAAACGTGATGAGCATTTTAAACAATCTGCACTTTTTAACAAATCATCCTCTGAATTGGAATTAAATACTGACGTTTGGTACAGATTTGAGAATTTCTAAGGAGAGCAGTCATGCAAAATTTATTTTTAGGTCTCTGCTGACATAGTTTGGTCTGCTTTTTTAACTAAATACATAAATTGAGAGTGTATACAAATTATTTATTCTTGGAATACTGAAACAAAGTTTGCATGTTCTTTTTGACTGCCCTCTGCTCATAGACAACATAAGTTAAATAGACTTTAAGTCTGCAAAAATTTCAGCAGTAACAACTCACTAAGCAAATAATTCTACTAGCAGAATAATTTAGTGATATCTATCAACTTCATTCAGATGCAACAGTTATTCCCAAGATATACTGACAAAGCAAATGAAATGGCATGTTGTGGATGGTTGCAGTATTTTGTATTCTTGCAAGCTTTACAAACGAAGCATGATATCTTTGTATTGTTGTCTCCAAGTTAACAAAAATGATAAATAAACAAGGGGATCTCTTAGTAGATGGAAATGATCACAGATACGTTATAGCATTGTCACCTCGCAGCAAAGGATTCCCAGTTCAATTCTTGCCTGGGTTGCCTTCTGTGTGGAGTCTGCATGGTCATCCTGTGTTTGCATGTGTTTCCCATGGATGCTCCAGTTTCCTCCCACATTCCAAAGACATGCAATAGGTGGAGTGGGCACTCTAAATTCCCATGGGTGTGAGTGTGAGTGGAAGAACTATCAGAGAAGGGCTAGCTGCCCAGTGGTGTAACCCTTGACTCTAAACGATTGTCACTGTTGAATTGACACTCCAACCCCATGTGCAAAAAATGTGAAAAGGGAGTTGTGGATGGACTATGCTATAGTGTGATGTTTGTCTTATCACAGTGGCTCTCAGTCCCTTTAAATGGCATACATTATTTATTCTAGACATGATGCCACAGAAAAGACCAACTACAATACAGTAATTATTTTAGGTTGTATTCTTAAAGATATTAGTGTAACACTTATGTTATCAACATTACTGTGAAATTACAATGCTGCCATGTATGTCTCTAAGTGAAACCATATGTACTATGGTATCTCTCTGAGCAGAAGCAGATGCTATTATTAAAATAAGTTGCCTGCTGTCACAGCTTTTCATTGAGGGGGATTCAAATTGTGGTAGCTTGAATTAATAAAATGCAAGCTACCCTCAGTTAGAGCTATTCTTAAGTGTGCTCTTTGGAAACTGGAGAAATTCCTTGAGAGAACCCTGACCCATGTTTTAGGGTAGTTTAGTGGCTATTGGTATCCAGTAAACCACCCATGTTTTAGGGTGGTTTACTGAATACCAATAGCCATGGCCAAACTTGAAAAGAAAGTATGAAACAATTAACACATGACACCTCCTCACTAAAGACCATTCAGGTGGAAACCCCTGAATAAGAATGAACAATAATTCATTGATTACGGTTCACAGAGGTGTGTTGCTAGCAAACAAGAAAAGTAGCACAATACATTAGTTAAACAATCATCAATCATCAACGAATTACATGGAGAACAGCAGAGGTACTCAAATATAAACAAAGCAGACCACATTGTAACCAACTACTTCACATCAGAAAGAGAACTGTCAACATATAGTTGTTATTGTATCTTTCAGCTTTCCCCGGTTAGGGGGTCACCACAGCGGAACTCCGGTCCGCTAATGATTGGCAGTAGATTTTTACATACCGAGTTGCCAGCCCTGATGTACAACCTTCAATGAAGGCACGCCCATTCACACATCTCCACACAGAAGATGCCTTAGCTGAGAATCAAACAGGACAACGTCTTACTGTGAGGCGACAAAGCTACCGCAGCACCATCACTGCAGTTAACTGTCAACATATAGTAGGGTGTATCATTTCAAGCTCTTACCATTGGTTTAGAAAAAAGACAGAAAATAACTAAACAAAAAACAATTCTGTTGATCTGCCTAGATTACCTACCTTCAAGTTGTAGAAATGTATACACAAAATGGATCTCCATGGCATTCTATATGCTTAGTTTTTTTAGCACAAATCATAGTGTATGCACAGAAGAGTGTGTGTGTGTGTGTGTGTGTGTGTGTGTGTGTGTGTGTGTGTGTGTGTGTGTGTGTGTGTGTGTGTGTGTGTGTGTGTGTGTGTGTGTGTGTGTGTGCATGTGTGTGTGTGTGTGTGTGTTTTGGAAAAGCAGCAAGCCTAGGATTTGATTTTTTTTAATCCATGTTACCACGTTTCCTGGAGCAAACCCTACTTGTCAAGGAGCTAGTTAAGTCTCACCACAGGAACAGTTTCCATAAGGAAATAGTCTTTGTCATTCTCAAGAGCTTTATAGTGGCAGTGCCTTAATCCCAGTTAACCAAAGTGCTATTTTGTTCGACTGATTGAATTATTCAGTGAGAGCTCCCAGCTGTACGTATGCAGCATTGAATGGGGTGCACTTTTTGCAGCTCTTCGTTCATTAGTGGGGTGCATGACAAAACACTGCATGGTTATATCCCCAAGGGCATCTTTAATGCACTTGGATTTCCAGACGTTTAATTTCACACAAGCTTCAGTATGGCTTGAGTCTGGTATGCACATGTGAAAGCAGAGATAAATGCTAATCAGTAGTTGACATTCAGAGAGTCACAGAGCAAAGGGTTAGTGATGATAAAGCAAATATAGTTTCTACGTGGAATTCAGTATATTATACATTTGTATGTCCATTAGGACCAAAACTGCATTGTCTATGCCATTGACTAGCTATCAAGCTCAAAAAGGAAGCCATTTGAATGCAGACTTGGTGGCCACAGCCTCTGTAAGTTTAGTTGTTTTACATTATCTCCTATAGAAACAGTTGTTTGCTTCTGTAAGGCTAATGTGATTTCTCTCTTTGGTCTACATTCTGAAGTAAGTGCATGACATAACTGTAAAACAAAAGTTGTAATGCATGAAAAATATTGAATTACTATAAACAATACTACTTTGTTTATCTGGCCACTTTTCTGAACACATTTGCAATTTAAATTCATAGGAATATTCCACTAGCCCATATTCTTGACACATTGCCATGGGGCTCAACCACAGTTCATTTACTGCTTAAGTAGCTTTTTTAATGATCAGGCATCCCCCTTTAAATGTTATGCTTTCAGTTGTGTTCTATGCATATATATACTTAAAACTATGTCTCTCCATGTTAATAATGGATAATGAACTGTGTAAATATGAAATGCCAGATATTCAGCATAGGGAACAAGGAAGTAAAGAAATCCAACAAAATATTTCCTCTGTTCCTTGAACAAAAATGAGACTCCATTTCTAAACAAGGATAAAACCATGCCATTGGACTTAAATAGCAATTTATTGCTTAAATCTTTTTGAACCAAGCATTCTTAGCCAGACCACAAAACCCTCACTGAATCTCTACCAACCTGTCATTCCTCTTATACCTACAACATAACTCCGACTAGTATAACAAAAGTAAACACTTCAACTATCACTTGAAAGACACCACTAAAACAGATGGCTAGCAGGACTCCCACACAAATGACCAGTAAGTTATACAACTTGAAAAATATTAAATTTTCCCTCACATCCCTCAGTGTAAAGCTGCAACATCTTGTATGTACATACATGTATATTATTCTTACACCCAGCTAACTATAAGCATATGACACCTCCAATTAAACATACTGTTAACATTCACATTGAGATATTACCCCTCCCACAATGTGCAGGTTCTTTTGCAATTCTAAAAGAATATGCCATGTCCTGTAGTATAAACCTCATCTTTGTCCCACTCTGTAGTTACTTGGACTTTCTTCCTTCAATAACATGAAAGCATTTTCATTTCTAACACTCCCTAGCTCTTATACAACCTCCTCTACCACTCCACCCTTTCCCAAAGACACCTGTCCCTTTCCAAACCTCCTTTCTGTTATCCTTATACTTTGCCTCTGCCACTACTAAGCCCCTAGGCCCTGCTATCTTTTTCTTCCATTCTTCTCTCCTGTATTTGGATGCTTCCTTCCCGGCATTTTAGTTAGAAGTGTGAATTTGAATTATGCTTCATGCATTTTATAAGGCACAGAACAGGGAAATGATCTAGTTTCCCCACAGACTCCCACAGATCCCCATATTGCTGCTGAGGATAACTGCAACTAAGTAAGGTGCTTGTCTACCCCAGACATATAAAAATTCAGTCTGACCAACCTAATTAAGAATTATTCTTCCCTAAACTACCTAACAAATATAAATTGGCAAATGACATAACATGCTTTAATCATTCAGATTAATGCTGACTTATCATGCTCACTTCATGGTCCCAAAGTTACCATTTTATATAACCCTTTTACAATGTATTTGTATGCAAAAACAAATTCCGTCTATGATGGCATATAAATAGATGTCTACAAAGAAATATTAACTGCATTATTGCATTTGTATCCACATAATAAGCAGACACTGAAATATTACAAATGTATGTACGTATAAATATCATCCATTATTTTGCCCATAAGTTCCACTGGTGACATCCAAAACTTGTATGTAAAAATTGTTTTTAATCTTTCTTTTAAATAAATAGCTAACCCCATATACCTGCAATGGAAAAAAATGTTATATGATAAAATACAAATTTTGGGTTAGTTAAAGGCTTGCAAAACACCTGCTGTTGTCACTTATTGTTGAAGAACAGCTGCTGCCCTGAGAAAATTCATCCTGTGTCTCTGTAAGGTGAAGGAAAAAGATGAATATAAATGGATCTTGGAGTTTGTTTAGAAAGACATATTTTCCCTTAACGAATGCTGCATCATGGAGTGAATGCAGTTTGTTTCACGGTTGTGGCTTGAATACTGATTCCTTTATTAAAGGCCGCTGAGGTGAGATGGCTGAAGCTAAGATCCTCTGCAGCTGAACAATTTGATTACAGCATTAGAAAACTGTCCTAAAAGTGTACAGTTTGTTATTGTGTTAATAAATGAAGCTTTCAGCCATGACCGGTATCCCTAAACTGCTTATCACTGTCTGAGAGAAGAAATGTCTTGTGTGCTATTACAGATATCATTTAAATCAGCCAACACGTTTGCAGTTTCTAGCACCTCTCTGGCATTGATCATTTTAAGTATTTGCACAGCTAGAAAAAAACATCAATTTGTTTGTGTCTTTCGGCTTTTCCCAGTTAGGGGTCGCCACCGCGGAACTCTGGTCAGCTAATGATTGGTAGTTGATTTTTACGTGCCGAGTTACCAGCCCTGATGCACAACCTTCAACGAAGGTACGCCCATTCATGCATGTCTCCACACAGAAGACGCTCTAGCTGAGAATCGAACTGGACAGCGTCTTACTGTGAGGCGACAACGCTACCGCAACACCACCACCGCGGATAGAAAAAAACATCAATAAGAGATTCAATATGGCTGCTAAAGTTGATTGGATTCCACTGTATAGTGCCTTATTAATTTCAGAAATGGTAGTTTAAGCTTAAGCTACACAATTTATAACTGCAGTTCTAAGGTAATACCAAGATTTTTCAAAATGTATTTATATCTCTTATAGAAAAAAACATCAATAAGAGATATAAATACATTTTGAAAATTCTTGGTATTAGCTTAGAACTGCAGTTATAAATTGTGTAGCTTAAGCTTAAACTACCTTTTCTGAAATTAAGAAGGCACTATACAGTGGAATCCAATCAACTTTAGCAGCCATATTGAAAGAGAAATCATTGCGACCGCTGAGCCAAAAGAAATTATACCTGCCAGTTTTATCTTTACACTAAAATACAAAAGTGAGGCAACACTTCTTTTCATATTGGATATCCCCTATAAATTCTAACATTTAATAAGTTAAAATCACATACTCCAATACTGAATTGTAAAGCATGCTGTTTGTTAAGACTTCTTTTCCATCCTCTTTGTAATGCACACTTATAGTGGCAGTTATTGCTTTTGAGGACATGCATTTGTACAGCATATTGCTAGCTGACATATCGGGTTAGAAATATACACAGTACATAATGGCAGGGTTGCAGCTAGTCCATATTGTTATTTCTGAGGGGCGTGAGGGTTCTAGATTAATCACTGCTGTTTTGCCTTTGTGACCCAACAACATCCCAAGCATGAGTAAAATATGAATTGTCCACATCCTGCCATGGTAGAAATACATGAGTCATATTATGTTATATTATGATTATGTAAAGAAAGGGATTTGGGAAATGTATTTATTCAAATTCTGCTTTATTTCATAGTATATATGGTTTTCTCAGGGATCATCTATCTCCATGTAAGTTTCAGATCTTATATCACAATGAATTTTTGTCCTGGATTTCAAAGATGTGTTCCACTGCTTATGGCTTAGACCCATGGCCAGCAAGACTGGCTTTTAATTGATGTGATTCATTAGTGCCCACGGCTCCAATATACCCTGTTCAGCATTGGACTGGCAGTGCTAGCTGAAGTCTTCCGTATCTACAAAAGTACATGAAAGGCAGACTGCACACCATGCAGAAGACATAGCTGCTATCTAAATGCGATAAAACTATTTCAGTTGAATAAAAGTAAAGTAGAAGGCTTTACTTGTTCAATATAACGTATTCGCTCACAGTTAGAATTTAGTCAGAACCCCAAGTGATTGCTGCCCAACCTGCCACTACAAATAAATTTCAAACCACCTTAGGTTAACTGATGGCAGGAACAAATGAGTTAATACACAAACCCAATTATTTATCAAACCATCTGTTCTTCTTTGAGAGGTGGCATTGTTATAGCTCTACAAAAGCATGCTTAGCCAACTGCAATCTTAACAGAGTCTTTATTAGAAATGGATGATTAAACTAGCTACTGCTCCATACACAAACATCTTTTTATTGGGATGGTCATCAAGAAAGTTATATATATTTACAGCTTAACTTCATATTAAATGAATATAAAATTTACATTCTTTTCAGGTCAGGTTTTCCCAGAACACATATCACTGAGACTGCCCTTAACCAAGGTAACAAATGACATCCTATTGTTGGCAGACATGTGGCATTATTCAGTTCTGTTTTTTCTTGACCTTCACACTTGATCATTTCACCCTTCTGGATCACCTTCAGACATACAGTGGGGTTCCCGGCATTGTCTACAATTGGTTTCCCCTCCTATTTTAAGGATTTAGTTAGTGGGGTGTTCATTGGTGGTAACTTGTTTTTCCTTGTTACCTATGGCACTCCACAAGAATCCATGTTGGATCCATTGCTGTTTTCCATATACCTGATTACCCTGAAAGAACTCATTCATATGAGAAATCTCCCATATCACTGCTATGTAATTAATATAATTTATACTTTTTCTTCCCCAGGGATGCATCTATGTATAAATATGTGTATATATATTGGTTACACGGATATATGTGTATATATATTGGTTACACGGATATAGTCGATCGATGTTTACATTGACCTTATGTCAACACACTTTGATCGACAAAAACAAAAAACAAACAAACAGATGGTTGGCATTCACATTCTCTTCTTTTCTCATACTTCTCTGCCCTATGACCAGGTGTATTCCTCTCTATCCAGCTGCTTCACTCTACGGTAAGCTACATTGCATTTCTGAATTTTCTTAATATGGTTTATTTCATTCTGGCTCATCCTTGTACTAGACACAGTTACAAATAAGCTTCTACTGTGTTAAATTCTGGCTAAGTGTTACCTATCTGCTATTAACGTGTAGTAAATATATCAAAAAGTTTCTATTGACTTTTTGCTCTAGGATTCAGTAGTAGCACCTATTTTTTCCTACTGTGTCAAATTCTGATTGAGTGTTATCTTTCTGCTATTAATATGTAGCAAATACATTCACACACTACTACTGGCTTTTTGCTGTAGGATTCAGTGAAACCACCTAATTTTTGTTTCTGTACTGCACAGTTACAACAAGTAATTTTGGCTAAGTGTTATTTTTTCTCTCTCTAATCTCTAGCATATATATTTGCATGTTTCTCCTGACTTCTACTGAAGCTTTTAATTGTAGTACCTGACTTTGTTTTATGAACAGCACAGTTACTGGCTAGTCTAATCAATTGTTACTAATATGAGACAGTTCTGTTTGTGAAAGAGCTTGGTCATTGCCTATTTTTTTCATATATGTTACATATTCAAGCTGCTTATTCTAAAGTGCTTAAATATCACATTTACAGACTGTTGTGTAGCAAAGAGTGGGAACTAACTGAGATGGGCATTCTATCTGTCTTAAAATACGTAAACTTCCATCTCAGTAATCCTAAACATGCATACCAACATATATCTCTTTTTAGTTACTTTATTTTCGTTTTGTCATTCTGAACTGTGGAACCTCCATTTTTTCAGTAATCTCAAAATTGTATACCTAGACATATCTCCTGTTAGCTTCCTTATTTTCCAATTTAAAGGCTATAAAGCAGAAATGCACAACTGTGAAATTGAATGCACTACTCATGTTTGCCAAATAGTACTTAATGCAGCAGAGAATAGACAAGTAGTACTTTATCTACCTAGTTCAACCATCAAACAATCCTATTTTAGTTTTTCTTTCTCTCTCTCTCTCCCAGTGTTCCAAGCACATAGTATGTCTGACAATTGCTGCTGAAAAAGTTAACATAATCACACTATCAAAGGAACCTGTACAGCTAAATGTCACCTCTAGTTGCAGAACTTCAAAAGAAACAATACTTTCAGTTAAAATCTATGTAAGACAACTTCCAAGACTCAAACTAAACTTAATTGTATTCCATCATGTATGCATTAGTGTGTTCTGTACTGCAGTGTTAAATCTGCTGGAGGGACACACTCATACCACCCCCATCCCCACAAACAGGCCTTTTACTGCTGAAGGTGAAGTTAAATTAACACTTTAGAATATTTTACTCTAGCAGTGTAAAAAAATATGGAAGGGCAATGAAAGCCCATAATCAAAATTAAATGTGACTCATGTCAAGTATTTGGATTTCAAAGACCTTGCCTTTGTATCCATAAACATTCTGCCTCACTGGTTGGTTGTTTTTGCTTGTAAGCCATCTGTAGGGGGGTAACTGCATTCCATTGAAGTACCTGATTGGCCCTCCCTTCATCTCAGTTGTTTCTTCAACTACTATAGCATTATTTCAAGCCAAAGTTACTGCAATACTGCCTGTCACAGTTAACTTAGATTATATTAACAGCAATCTACCAGCTTATGTTACTGTCTTTAAAATTATCATGATTTGTCTTACCTTCTGTTTTGCTGCAGTTTTACAGCTAGATAGCTTTCATGGTGGGAACCTGTGGGACAAGCTGCTCTGTTCTCCTGCCCTGCCCCAATTCCCACCCACCACACTACATCTACAGTAAACTTACACCTCACTTACTCCACCTCCTTTACTCACCCTCCTATCCTGTACCTTACTTCCTATTATGGCACAAACTGTAACTGTTCTCTTTATATCATCTCCTCCCACTTCTGTTTTAAATCCTTTCTCAAATCTCACTCTGATGCCTACTCATCATATCCTACCTATACTCCACACTGTTACCACTGCTCATTACCTCACCTCACCATAATGCAAGACTTTTACAACACTCATCATCCAGTTTCCCTCCTGTATCACCTTATTCATCCTCATCCTCTCATTCCTAACATTACCTCCAGTAGTAGTAATAAATAAGCACACTTTAATCATTACTCCATTCTCAGCTATCAATCATCTTCCCACTAGATATACACAAAAATCTCTTCCAGCTTATTTCCCATAACTCCATTCCACTGCTGTAACACCAAAATACTAAAAAAAATGTCAGTTCCAATGTTAAAGAAATGCATCTACCCATCTCTGCTAAAAATGCCTTAATAAACAAACCTTCTTTCTCTAACATACATCAATGTGCTGATATCGACCTCAACCCAGGTCCCAGTCAAACTGCAAACCATAAAACACACCCTAACAGTTTAAAATAGTCAGTTTAAACATTATAAGCATAGGCAACAAAATCACAGATTTTCATGCCTGGATGATCCAACAGAACCCAGACATCCTAGCTATACCAAAAACATGGCTAAAGTCTGAAAAAAAAGGTGCTGAAATACTATCCCCTGGTTATAATATCATTAGGCTTGATAGAAAACATAAAAAAGCAAGTAGAACAGCTATAATCTTTCCAAATATATTCACAGTAACTCCCAGGCACAATCCCAACTTTTAAAAAAGCAAAAATTCTAATATCATTCCTAAAACTTAACAGACCCAAGAACATACAAATTTCTGTGCTATATATCCCCCCAGGACAGAACATTCCAATACTTGAAAACATACTATCCTGGATAGCATATATAATCACAAATTACATTATCCTCCTGGGTGATATAAACATTGACAAATTCAACATTCAACAGCATGAACCTCTTTGGATTCACTCAACTTATTAATACACCAATGAGATATTACAAAAATGACTCCCAGCAATCTGTCTTGGGTTGATTCTGGCTAGTAGCCATCTAATTTTACATCTTCAGGTACCCTCCCTGAAACACAGAGTTTGCACCTGCCAGCTTATATCCAAAGGAGTATTACACAACTAACAATGGAACATGCTCTCAAAACTGCCCGTGATTTCTCCAAATTCTCCAAGGTGTCTTTCACTGATTTTCTGAAGGCAGCTAACTAGTCCATCCTAAAAAGACTCACCTTAAATGAAGAAGTTGAATACTTCAGTGCAGCATTTCTAAATATTATTAACACCTTAGTCCCACAATGTACAAAAAGACTTAAAAACAGCCATAACCCATGGCTCATCAACCAATCCAAACTCCTCATGAAAGATTGAAACAAAACATGGATTAAAAGGCAAAAGAATAAAAGTGACAAAAATTGGCAACTATTCAGACAGCTACAAAACCAAGTCAAGAAACAAGTCAATAGAGATAAAAAGTCTTATTATACTCAGTTACAAGATAGCCATAAAAACAACCCTAAAAAATTCTGGTTCTCCATATCCTCTCTCATCAGGCCAGGTACAGAAATGAATCCAAGCCCATACCCAGACATTTCTCTTCTTCAAACAGCTACCTATTTTAATACATACTCCATATAATGCATAGCCAACTTAACCTCAAACTCACCTAACACACCCACTTCCACACAGCCAGCTGCCCCTACCTTAGACCCTAGCACATTTCCTTCAAAACTCACCTATCTGCCACCTCTCCAATACATATGTAGATAAGTCCACCCACTTTACCTTTTAACCAGTTTCTATTACTCTCATAAAAAAGCTTTTACATAAACTAAATTTTTGTTCCTCCTCAACCGATAATCTTCCTCCAGAATACATAAATCTAGCTTCAGATGTAATAGCATACCCTATCAGCATTTTTTTCAATAGATCAATTACAGAATCCTGTGTCCCTAATGTGTGGAAAATTGCACACATTACCCTCTTACATAAAGGAGGTAATTACACTGACATTACAAATTTCTGTCCCATAGCAATCCTTTCTCTCCTGTCTAAAATACTTGAAATTTGTATTCATCAGCAATTTCTCCGGTATCTCTTAAAAATAAACTAATCACCAATATGTGGAATGGATTTTGGCCAGACCACAGCACCTGTACTTCATTACTATCATTTACAGACACTGGCAATAAAGCTTGCAACTCTAATAAGTTTGTATTTGCAGTATTTCTAGATCTATAAAAAGCCTTTGACATGGTCTCTTACAGTAAACTCCTCAATCAACTTTCCATTCTGCACCTAGCATCGCCATCTAGTCAATGAGCATTTCCATCTAGTCAACGATTCTGTAGCTACCTGCCAACAGGCAACAAGTTGCAAAATGGCAAGGATTCATCCCCACACACCTTTTCACTTCCACAGGAATCACACAAGGATCTAACTTTGGCCCTCTACTATTCAATATCTTTGTCAATACACTACATTCATCATCTTGGGAAGGCACCTTGATTCAATATGCAAATGACTCTATCATCATCTGCCCTTCAAATAACTTAACTCACCTTCAAGTAGCTCAGCAAGCTGTCATCTCCATTGAAACCTGGCTTTCAACAGCACAATTACTACTCAACCCCCTAAAACAAACTCCTCCTGTTTACCCCCATAACTCTCACACCTACCAAAGCATCTTTCAAAATATTTTTGGTAAATGGCACTGAAACTGAGTTAGTCCACCACAGCAAACCATTAGGAGTCATAACAGATGATCATCTTAAATTTGACCTCCACATCCAAAACAATATCAGGAAAACCCATCAAAAACTATGCATGCTATATAGAAACAAACATTTTCTCAGCACACCCACAAAAATACTCTAGCCAAAATGTACCTTCTGCCCTTCCTACTCTATGGAGCACCAATTCTAACTAATTTAGAATCCTTCATTAAAAAAGAAAAAAGCTTAAAATCTGCTACAACAAAATTTCCAAGTTTGCTACTAATTCATCCTCCTTTACCCATCACTGTCATCATCTTCTTTTGGCTGTTCCCATTAGGGGTCACCACACCAGATCACCTGTTTCCATTTTTTCCTGTCCTCTGCATCTTGCTCTGTCACACCAACCACCTACATGTCCTCTCTCACCACATCCATAAACCTTATCTTAGGCCTTCCTCTTTTCCTGTTACCTGGTAGCTTCATCCATAGCATCTTTTTCCCAATATACTCAGCATCCCTACTCAGCACATGCCCAAACCAATGTAATTGTACCTCTCTGGCTTTGTCTCCAAACCTTGCAACCTGGGATGACCCTCTGATATACTTATTCCTAATCCTGTCCACCCTCGTCACACCCAGTGCAAATCTTAACATCTTTAATTCTGCCACATCCAGCTCAAACTCCTGCCTTTTTGTCAATGCCACTGTCTCCAACCCATATAACATAGCTGGTCTCACTACCCTCTTGTAGACCTTCCCTTTCACTTTTACAGGTACTCGTCTGTCACAAATCACTCCTGACACTCTTCTCCACCCACTCCATCCTGCCTGCACTCTCTTCTTCACCTCTCTTCCACACTCACCATTACTCTGAACTATTGACCCCAAGTAATTAAACTCATCCACCTTTGCCACCTCAACTCCTTGAATCCTCACCATTCCTCAATCCTCCCTCTCATTCACACACATATATTCTGTCTTAGTCCTGCTGACATTCATTCCTCTACTCTCAAGAGCATATCTCCATCTCTCAAGGGTCTCCTCCACCTGTTCCTTACTCTCACTACATATCACAATGTCATTTGCAAACATCATAGTCCATGGGGACTCCTGTCTGATCTCGTCTGCCAACCTGTCCATCACCATTGCAAATAAGAAAGGGCTCAGAGCTGATCCTTGATGTAACCCCACCTCCACTAAATGCATATGTCACTCGCACTGCAAACCTCACCACTGTCACACTATCCTCGTACATATCCTGTACTGCTCTTACATACTTTTCTGACACTCCTGACTTCCTCATACAATACCACAAATCCTCTCTAGGCACCCTGTCATATGCTTTCTCTAAGTCTACAAAAACACAATGCAACTCCTTCCGACATTCTCTGTACTTCTCCATCAACACTCTCAGAGCAAAGATCACATCTGTAGTGCTCTTTCCTGGCATGAAACCATACTGCTGATCACTAATCATCACGTCCCTTCTTAACCTTGCTTCCACTACTCTTTCCCATAACTTCATGCTGTGACTGATCAGTTTTATCCCTCTGTAGTTACTACAGCTCTGCACATCACCCTTATTCTTAAAAATCGGTACCAAAACACTTTTTCTCCATTCCTCAGGCATCCTCTCACTTTCCAAGATTTCATTAAACAATCTGGTTAAAAACTCCACTGCCATTTCACCTAAACACCTCCATGCTTCCACAGGTATGTCATCTGGGCCAACAGCCTTTCCATTCTTCATTCTCTTCATAGCTATCCTTACTTCCTCCTTGCTAATCCATTGTACTTCATGATTTATTATCCCTACATCATCCAACCTTCTCTCCCTCTCATTCTCTTCATTCATCAACCCCTCAAAGTACTCTTTCCATCTCCTAAACACACTCTCCTCGCTTGTGAGTATGTTTCCCCTCATTCTCCTTTATCACCTTTACCTGCTGCACATCTTTCCTAGCTCAGTCCCTCTGTCTAGCCAATTGGTACAGGTCCTTTTCTCCCTCCTTAGTGTCCAACCTTTCATACAACTCTTCATATGCCTTATCCTTAGCCTTCGCCACCTCTCTCTTTGCCATGCACCTCATCTCCTTCTCTTCATCTCTCTGACAATCCCACTTCTTCTTTACCAACCTCTTTCTCTGTATACTCTCCTGTACTTCCTCATTCCACCACCATGTCTCATTGCCGTCCTTCCTCTGTCCAGATGTGATACCAAGCACCTTTCTAGCCATCTCCCTTACTAGCTCTGCTGTAGTTACCCAGCTATTTGGTAATTCTTCACTGCCACCCAGTGCCTGCCTTAACTCATCCCTGAACTCCACCTCACAATTACCCTTTTTCAATTTCCACCACTTGATGCTTGGTGCTGCCCTCACACTCCTCCTCCTCTTCTTGATAACCAACGTCATCCTACAAACCACTATCCTATGCTGCCTAACGACACTTTCTCTGATCACCACTTTACAGTCTCCAATCTCCTTCAAACTGGCCATTACCTTAGATCTGAATACCCTTAGGTGGCTGAAACTTCCCCTCCACTTCTCCTACATTCAGCTTATGCCAGTACATAAAATTATACACAAACCATTAGCCTGCCCAGCTCTTACCCCCTTAATGAATATGTATTTTGCAAAAATAACTCTTATATCAGAAGATAAACAACTTATAAAAACTGAAACAAACCAGCCAGAAGCTAAAGATCCAGTAGTGCAGCAGTTATATTTGACAAAAAATAGCAATATGGACCACCAGGCTAAAAAAGTAAACTTTTATTATTACACAAAATAGGTTAGCCCTTTTGGGAGACAATCCCTTCTTCAGACAAAAGCCATAAGAGTTCAGTCCAAGTTAACTTGTCACTATACTTCACTCAGTCCTTCAACCTAGATCACACTTCACAATCCTCTCCATCCCCCTACTGCAAGCCTTGCTGTTTTCCCCACTACCTCACCTTATGTAATTCATCTCTGCAGACCTTCCTCTACCTCTTTCCTCCCTACTCACCTAAGCTACCTGAAGACACCCACACTGCACTCTTCTTATAATCTCCATCTCTCCATCCTTCTTCCTTTTTCCTTCTATAACCGTAATATGAACACCTCTCTCATACTAAGACATCACATAATTTCACATCACTGTATCTAATCATATAATATCTGATATCTCTTTAAATATCCTGTTAGAATTGGCTAAGATCTCATCTATCATATTCTATTCTATGTAACAAATAATATGGCTACTGAGTCTTTCCTCGCATATTCTCTTCAACTCATGTTATTATTTTTCATTGCACTCTACTATGAGACATATGTTGTATGCTTTTCTCATTACAACATTTTTTCACTCATGTTTTGTAGTGCAACATAATACTTTGTGATTGAAAATATCTGTACTTGATCTTTGAAATATTGCGACTAACTAACTAACTAACTAACTAACTAACTAACTAACTAACTAACTAACTAACTAACTAACTATATGAAATCGCACAAGCTCAGGGGAATATGCCCTTTCCCTGAGTATTGTTTGTTGATTGATAGAATAAATACTAGGCTACCAGTCTGCAGACTATTATAAGCCTAGCTAATAACCAGATGTCAAAATCAAACCTTGTACCTTGTATCTGTGAGGTAAAGACCATAACCATTATGCCAACTCAGCCCCAAATTAAATTATCCCTAATGAGGATTCAAAACCTGCACTGCTTTTACTGTTCTTCAAAGCATACTTCATTAACATGTTGAGCCACTGAGAAAGCTTGTGATGATGTTGGAGTTGGAATAAATAACTATCAGGGGGTGTGGAGGGTGCAACCCCCCACATGGGAGAGCAGGGCAGTTTGCCCCCTGCAAAAAACATTTTTAAACTTTCATAGTCAGAGGAATTACCTCAGAGTATGGGCAGAAACATGTTACTGTTTGTCAACATTAAGATGTTAGTGACATCAGTGTTTTAGCAATTCAACCCTACAGAAATATATATATATATATATATATATATATATATATATATATATATATATATATATATATATATATATATATATATGTGTGTGTGTGTGTGTGTGTGTGTGTGTGTGTGTGTGTGTGTGTGTGTGTTATAAATTCCTTTGTGGATGACTTGGAAATCATCCAAAACTGGACTAAAAGAAACCATGTAATGCTGAACAGCTTTATGATGGTGGCCATAGCACTAAAGACCAACCTAATAGACTCCTAACCGCTTCCTCTTAATCCTAGTATAATTTGCAAGAGAGATAGGCAGGACTTGAAGATTATGTGGAGAGATCTAGATGCTATATTAACTATCGTTTATGGACTAGGAGCCAGTTGTAGTCATTTCATCATGATTTCATTGAGAGAATATAATTGAAATAAAGAACCCTCTACATCACTGGTCAGTTTGATGGTTATACTTGCCCTAGTTTCCCCTTGGCTTATTTACTGTTATTTCATTTTTCAAATGCTTCCTAGCTTGCGATTTGAATGCCTCCAACTGACACAAATCTTTCCATTCTAGCTGCTTACAACTACTTCATTTTATCAGCACATCATGCCAGCTGTATAGAGTTTGCAGTGGTTATCAGTTCTATCAAGAATCACCTATAAAGTTCTTTTTGTTTATCTAACCCTACATGGCCTGCCTCTTGCCTGAATAATTCTTGATTCCTTATAACAAAGCAAGTTTTTTTTTGCCTTTTGCATATCTAGGGCCAATGAAGATTTTTAAGGAATGGAGTTAACCCTCTGGTACTTGAATATATTCCTGTTTGGATCTCTGCCTGGCCGAGTTTAACAATACTTCCTCTAGACACATGTTTAGTTCGGCATTTTTTAACAAGAAACATTTTTATTAAATTATCATGCATGGCATAGTCAATCTAACATTTATATAAATGAAAACAAACTATACTGACATAATTTCAGTTGCAAACACTATAAATTACAAACCATGTTGACACAATTGTAGTTACAAACATTATACATCACTTATCCAGTCATTGTCAGTCAAACATTATATAGCTTATTCAAATCCTGCCTTCTTTTAAACCTTCTTCTAAACCTCATTCTCCTCTGCATGTATTGTTCCAACAATTCCGATTTTTCCTATGTAATTTGCTCCTACCCTCTTCTGGAAATCCCAATTGCAGTTGTTTTATCTCTTTTACTATATTTGCTACTTCTAGTAAAGTTGCTTTAGACTCTGATTGCCATTTTCTAGTAATTGCTATTTTGGCTGCCACCATAATTAGATTCAGCAAGGCCTTACTATGTTTAGGCAATTCTGATTCTGCATCATAGCTCAAAAAAGTCATTTCCCTAGTTACACCTATTTGCACACCCAGTATCTCTGACAGTTTGCAGGGAATCCCCAAAGTCTGCCAACTCATTACACTCCCAGAAAATATGTTCCCAGTTCATTTTTTCTTCGCCATCACACCTCCAACATTTGCTATCTACCTGAGGGGAAATTCTTTGGCATTTACTTGCAGTATAAAAATACCTATGTAAACACTTCCAAGCAAAGATCCTAAATCCTCTAGACTTTGTTGCATATTTGGGTGATCTGCATATCTCCCCTCATTGTTTCTTTGTGAATTGTTTATCCAGTCCCTCTTCCCAAAGCTTTCTAACCTCGACTGATTGATTCTTGTAGTCATCATGCAATATTTTATACGCTCTATTAATTTTGCTTTCTTAACCGCAGCTTCTGCTCTAGATTCTACTAAAAACTCTATCAGTGTTGTTCTTTCATTTAGGACCCACCAGCTTTCTTTCTCTTTGTTTATACTCTGATATCAATCCTTGACAGGGAAGGCAATCTCTAACCTGCAGTCTAAATAAATTCTTGGCATCTTCCCATTCTGTTACCTTATTTAGTACATCCTTTGTCCATTTTTGATTTATTTGGCAATCTATCTTTTACTAGAAGTTGCTGACTTTTATATATTACTTTATTCTACTTAATCTGTTTCTTTATTAAGCATTTTTATTTATTTTTATTAAGCATTTTATGTCTCCATGTTTTAATTTGCATTTTAACTGAAATGTGCTGGGTGAAAAAGTCCAATAATAATTCTGAACTATTTCAAAGATATGAATTTGTTACTATAGCATAATGGAACTCTCTAGCTGAAGAAGGCAATGTATGAAATGCAGGAATGCTGCAGAGATAGAAATTAATAACTTTTCTCAGAAAGAGTTACAAGTATCTGTAACAACATTGTAGTGAGGGCTATGCATACAGAACGTGGTACACAGAAAGCATGGAATGGACACAGTGAAATCTAAAGGAAAAGGACCAAAGAAGTGTACAATGTGCTCTAGATCCACACATTCCAATGTGGATGAGGCAGGTTACAGCTCTGATCCAGTTTTGTGCTTCTGAGCTTTCATTCCTTTCAAGAAAATACAAAACCTGTCTAGCATTGCCTTGATTCAAATAATTTGCAAAAAAAAAAACAAAACAAAACAAGAAACAAAACAAAATAAATAAACAATGAACTCATGGGGGGGGGGGTGGTACTTTGTGATGTATGGTTTTACTTATTTATTTATTTTATTTTATTTTGAAATTTGCTGAGTGGGTTTGCCCGACTGACCAAAAGCCCATTATCAGCAGAGACCCGGAGAGAAAAACTCCATAATTAAAAATGACATACATGAAACTTAAATAGTTAACATAATTATGCAAAGTGTTGTGACTGTAGCTTAAAAAGTTGCCATAATTATACAAGCACTCATATACACAAATGAATTAGAAAAATTGCAGATAGGTGTATATAGTATAAAATAACACAGTACAATTCAACAAAAAACAGCAAGTGAAAACTAATTAGAGGTAGAAGTTAAGCTAGGATACACTGTTAAAATAGGAATGGGTTTGTGGGTGGAAGGAGGGCAAGGTAATTTATGTAGAGTCATGGCAAGATCAAGTCCTAGAGTTAAGCAGGTGGTCTTTTAAGTATTTTTGAAGTTGTTTGAAGTAGGAATAGTTCTTAGGGACAGAAGGAGTTTGTTCCAAGAGTTGGCAACAGAGTAACTATGTAGAAGTTTGCCAATATTTTTGGGGGGCTTGTAGATTTCCAGAAGGCATTGGTAGGACATACGAAGACTGCAGCAATTTGGAGAGTACAGAGAGATAATGGCTGAGAGAGATGAACAAGAGGTAAGTTTGTTTAGGATGGTGTGAGTTAGGTGCAGTTGAGGGAGGAGGAGTTATTATTAGAATGCAGGGCATTGGAGTTTTTTTTAAAAGATAAGCAGTGGTGTGAGTGACAGGGTAGATCTGCAGCAAATCTAGCAATCTTGTTGTATGTAATTTCAAGTTTGGACATAAGGTTGGTTTGTAGGTTAGTGAGAATTAGGGCAGCATATAATAAGCTAGGTAATAGGTAGGCCTGATCTAGAGAGAGTTTTGATTCCTGTGAGAGAAATTGTTTGTTCCCATAAAGCAAGCCTAGTTTTTGGTATTTTTTTTCTTTGATGGATTGTTGCACATGAACATCCAATTTTAGTTGATTATCAATTATTACTCCCAGTAGTTCTTTATGGCATTCGGCCTTGATGGTTCTGTTATTGAAGAAAGTTATAGTGAAAGTATAGTTGTGATGAGAGAGAGGTCTGGATAGGAAGAGGAGGAACTTGGCTTTATTAACATTCAGAAGGAGTTGGTTGCTAGTTACCCATCTTTCAGCAGTGCAAATTTATTCTTGGGTTAGGGTGAGGAGCTAGGAGAGGTTGTCAGAGGAGGAGATTATAGTAGGGTTGTCTGCATATTGTAAGAGTGGAGTTAGGGACTGATGTGTAGCAATTGTTATTGAAGATATTAAAAAGTAGAGGTCCAAGAATGGAGCCTCAGGGGACCCCATTTTGGACTGGGAGGAAAGGGGAGTAAGCAGTATGTCACTTGGCTGACTGAAGTCTGTTAGAAAGATAGCTAGTGAACCAGGAAGTAGTAGAGTTGGAGAGATTGAGGTCTGAGAGTTTTGACAGAAATTTATTGTGGGAGACAGTGTTGAAGTCTTTAGAAAGGTCAAGGAATAGGCAGAAGGCTAGTTTGTTATTACCTAGGGTTTTGGAGATAAAGTGAGTGAAAGATATTAGTGTGGTAGCTGTGCTATGGTTCGGGCAGAAGTCATTTTGTGTAGGAGTTAGAAGTTTTTTCTGGGTGACATAATTTAATAGCTGCTTGTGTATACACTTCCCAAGTATTTTTGATAAGGGAGACAGGATGACTATAGGCCTGATGTGAGAGGGTTGGTGCAGTGCCATCTTTTGTGTAACAGAATGGTATAGATGTTTTTCCAGATGTCAGGTACTATGGATTATATCATAGATCTATTGATTAGTATGGAGGTGGGATATGCAATGGAGTTTTTGGCAAGTTTTAGGAAGATGGAAGGTAGGTTGTCAGCAGATGGGGAGCATGTTTTGAGTTTGCTGAGCAGTGATTTTATATATGCAGTGGGGACAGGTTTCAGTGAGAAGTAAGTAAGGTGGGTTAATGGTAAAGGTGAGGTGGAGTTAAAGATGGAGTTGTCTTTTTGAGTTAGGTTTTTGATGGATTCAATGAAGAAGGAGTTGAGGAAGGTGGCAGTTTCAGTGGCAGAGCTACTGGGGCAGGGGTTAGGTATAGAATGACTACCTGGATGAAGTATTTTGTTGACTGTATTTCAGAAGTTTTTGGGATTAGAGTGAGGGTTAGTGGCTTTAGGAAGATGTTTTTCTTGTCATAGTTGACTTGCTTTTTTGGTATAGTTGCAGAATTCATTGCATTTTTTTAGGTCAGTAGGGCTTTGGCTTTTAGTCAATTTTTCCATGTGTTATCTTTCTTTTGCATGAGAGAATGAGTGGATTGTGTAAGCCATGGTGCGAAGTTAGCTTTCATTTGTATTTTTCTTAATGGAGCCAGGGAGTTTAGAGTGTCTAGGAAGATGCTGTTGCATTTAGTGGTAGGTTCTTCCAGGGTGAGGTGGTGTGAGAAGGACCAGTTAATAGAGGAGAGTGACTGGTTAAAGATACCTGGGTTGAAGCTGGAACGTTTACGAGATTCTTTGTATGTGTCAGATTTGCATATTTGGAGGGGTTGTCTTTTAATATAGGTGGTGGTAAGAGTTTTGGGACTGTGGTAAAGGTTGGGGTTGGATGAGAGTATCAACTCAAGAGTGGAACCTGCATTAGTGTTTTTGTTTAGACTGGTGGGAGAAGCCATATAGGTTAATGCTAGAGTTAGGCAAGTCAGTGGTTAGTGTTTTCCAATCATCCAGTATTATAATTTCATGGGTTATGGCTTGTGAGATCCAGGAGAGAAAGAGCTCAAGGGTAGGGATGCTGTTACCTGGAGGGATATACAGTAAATAGAAGCTATGGCTAGCTTTTTATATTTGGTGAGTTTGCAATTTACTATTAGGATTTCAGCAGGGTGAAAATTGGGAAGTGGGATTGGTAGTGGGGAGAGTCAGAGTAGGACCAAGCATATAATAGCTACACCTCCCCCTTTTTTAGTACATCTTTCTAAGCAAGATATATAAGATCCTGGGGGAAGAATTTCAGTGTCACAGATGTGTAGTTTCAGCCCATGTTTCAGACAGATTCACAAATGCTCCTATCACTGAAGTAAAAGCTTCATTCACTGCATCTACTTAATTCATACATCTATTCATCTTACTCCAAGGTCTCACAACCTGGGATTTGGCTATGGATTTTTAAAGGAATGTTATCCCAATGCAGTGGAGTTTCAAGGGACTGTTCATGTACTAGCAAAAGTGCATTGTATAAAATACATCTGCTGTCCTGGTATGTGGCTTTAGCAACACTGGCAGCTATTCTTATTTATTTGAGTTGACCAACAACTCATGCATCATCGCATCACTAACAGTTTTCTATCCATCACCCAGCATGGCTTTAAACCTAAACACAGTATTAACACAGCTCTTATATCCTTTACAAATACTACCTGCCAACTTAAAAAAGCAGGACAACAGGTATTCTCAATCTTCCTGGACATGTTTAAAGCTTTTGACACTGTATGCCATCAACTTCTGCCCAAGGAACTTGCAACATATAACCTCAACCAATCTTATCTCACATGGTTCCACAGCTATCTGACTAACCGACAACAAGCTACAAAATGGAACAGCATTCTCTCTCCACTCCTGCCTATCACCACCGGCATACCCCAAGGTTCCATACTTGGTCCTCTCCTTTTTTCCATATTTATCAATGACCTACATTCAGCCAACCAGCTTGCAACCATCATCCAATATGCCGATGATTATCTGCTCTGACCCCTACCCACAACAACTACAGCCCATAACTAATCTGCTTTCCAAGACATAGAGAATTATCTCTCCAGCCATAAACTTATCCTTACCCCAAACAAAACCAAGTTAATGATCTTTACAAATAAATCATCCATGCACAGTTTACCACCCATCACTCTTCACTTCTCTAATGGTACTAAAATAGAACCTACCAACCTAACTAAACTCCTAAGCGTCACAATAGACAGACTAAAATTCGATAAACACATCTCCTTAACAATCAGTTAAGTCCACTCCAAACATGGCACTGTCTACAGAGCCAAACCGTACCTCACACATGGAGCCAGGCTAACCACAGCTAGATCAGTCTTGCTATCTTCCTTCCTTTATGGCTCTGCTATCTTCACCAACCTTCGTAAGACTGACCTGAATAACTTATTGTCAGGGTACAACAAGATAGCTAAGTTTGTAGCCAGTAAGCCCTATAAAACCCATTACTGCTCTGTTCTTCAACAACTTGAATGTCTAGAACTGCCCAATCCCTTATCACAAAACCAACTTTCTCACAAAATCATTCACAACCCCTGTAACTGCCCTGCTCTCTCAAACCTGTTACAAGCTAACACTAGCTGTAGAACCCTTAGATCATCCAACAAACTTATGCTAAAAGTTGCCCAGTCGGACAACTTTTAAGGTGATTCCTTCTACTCCTACAAAATAGCTAAGGATTGGAACTCTCTTCCTCAACTCATCCAGACTAACCCAAACCTGTCCTCTTTTAAAAAAGCCTTAAAGGACCATCTCAATAGTCATTGGGTCTGCAGCTGTATAGCTCCTGGCTAATTCCTCTTCCTTTTCTTACTTCACTAACACTTTTTATTATAACCTTTATCTAACTTTTTAATAAATAAGGGGTTTACCACCTCGCTCTGACAAAAAATCCAGGTTACATATTGACATTATCTAAACGGTCTTTGTATGTTGTTTGCATTCTTCTCTCTTTCTAACTGTACATACTGCTAAATTGTTGAACTGCATTCGTATTCTTTTACTCCATTATATTATAGTGTTCATGCGAATGTGTTAAAATGCATTATTAATTTATATATATAATCTAATAGCCGTCATTTGTTTTTTGTTCATTGTACTGAGGATTTTCTCCCCAAGTCACCACTGAAAACAGGCTACTAGCCCATTCGGACACTACTCGGTTAACAAATGTAAATAAATAAATAAATAAATTCATACCTTTATTTATTTGCTTTTGTTGACCGGGAAAGTCCACTGGTCTGAAATGAGTCCATTTTCATTGGAGGCCCGGGGAGAAAAGCTCCATAACAAAATACAAGATAATAGAAATTTGTTAAACAAAAGTTTCCAAAGTGTAGCTGAGTTACAAAAAGAGTATCAGTCAGGAGAATCACTTGGAACATTGTACAATTATATGGCTAGGAGTTATGAAATCAACTTTGATTCATGGCAAAGGTATCCAATAGAGTTTAACAGAGAAGACAGATAAGCCATGCACATATACAGTTATATAGTACATTTTAGACAAATAGACTATGCAGAATAGCTTATCTTACGCGATCTTATGGAAGATCAGAAAGACTCAGGAACATCACAAAAACACAATCAGACTGACTTCTTTTCCTAGGAAAGGAAAATTATTGACCCACTGCATGTCTGCCATCTATCATCTAACATTACTGGCATAACAGGCAAATGGCAAAGTATAGTCACTCATTATCGGATATATATCTCATTGCACATTGCTTCCTTTGGCAGTAAATACAGCAACAGATCCTGGAATCTGCAGAGGGAAATGACTTGTCTTGCTGCAGGATTGACATGGTGGCAGATTATCCATCATCGCTATTTTCAGAGACATGATACTAATTTTCATTTTACATCTACTTCCTCTAACTGTCTGCCTTTCTGTTTTTGTAAGATTTGCCATAGCAGGCCTTTTATACCTTTAAGTATATTTATACACATATGCTTCATGGGTCAAACCATTCTTAGCATTTCAAATACACCGTGCAAACTAATTTCTTTGTTGCTTTTGTTTGCATTTATTACTTGGCATGCATTTCAAAACTGCAGTTATTCACAGTAGGTGCACTAAGCAAAGTCTTAAATAATTGAAAAAACACTTCATTAAAATTGCCCTTTTACAACTCTTTATTTTTACTGATAACCTACTTGTAGGCTGCATTTTTACAACAGATCTGATATAATTAAGAACCTGCCTACTGTGCCTTTAGAAATAATTTGCCCGTATGTTTTGTTGTTCTTATCCTACACCACAGTGTGTGTTGTGTCCACAACACTGCCAACCCACACAATGAATTTATTTATGTTCAGTACATTTGTTCCTCGGCCTGGCTATGTCACTCTGTTCTGCCATAAGATGACCTACACTATCATGTTCAGATGCAAAGATCTGCTAGCTATTATGTGTGTATCCTCTTCCAGGTAACTAATGTTGAGCTACCATATGCACTGAAATCCCAACAGAATGCCATGGAGTACTTGCATTCTATTCCTTGCTGCCTGACTGATGACTGTTACATGTATGTTCCAAAAGAGCGTGCAAAACAATCAGATACATCAATCACCAGAGTTTAAACTCATGTAGCTAATAAATAGTCATAAAATAGTTTTGGTAAATTTAAGAATGGTTTTCACACACACACACACACACACACACACACACACACACACACACACACACACACACACACACGTGTATGTGTGTGTGTGGGGGGGGTGTATGTGTGTGTGTTGTGCATCTTTGTGTGTATATTATTTTACTCGTGTTCCTGCATTTCTCTCAGATGCCAGTCTGATTCTCTTTTGAAATCTGCTATTTCACATTGTCTTTCCAACAGTGTAACAATATTGCATTGAACTATGCCTCAGATACAAGTGAAGAAGCCACATTAGTGATAACACCAGCCTTGTTTTATTTACTTTGGTCACAATATGCATTATAAGTGAGGTATAATGTTTGCAACTGGGAGTGTGTCAGTATGGTCTGAAATGTAAAATGCTTGCAACTTGCAAGTTTTATAGAGAATTGGGAAACAATGTAAAAGGAATTGAAAGACTACCAAAAAAATGGAGAAATAGATACATTTAGGAAAATTATTTTTGAAGATCCTGTGGAATATAACAAAGATACTAAATGGATAGAAAAAGTAGAAGAAAGAATAAGAAGTTTAAATGTACATGATATAAAATGGGATGAAGTAACAGCCAGAGAGACTGAAACAAAGTTAAGAAAAGCCTATAATTGGGAAATCCCAGACCCAGATGCAGTACCTAACTTCTGGTTAGAAGTATTAGCATCTTTGCATGAAGATTTAGCCATGAGTGAGAACTATTTATATGCATACCTCAAACAGACACCAACCTGGCTAACAACAGGAAAAACAAGGCTCCTGCTTAAGAGTGAACCTGCAAGCTACCCTAAAAATGATATACCAATAACTTGCCTTCCAATGACATATAAACTATGCACGGGAATTGATGCCGACAGAGTTTATAGTCATTTAGAAGAAAACTCAATTACAGCAATAGAACAAAAGAGCAATAAAAGACAGTCATATAGAGCAAAGGATCATTTGTTGTTAAATAAAGTTATAGTGGAGAACTGTAAAAGGGGGAAGAATCTAAGTATGGCATGGAATGACTACAAAAAAGCATTTGACAGTATCCTACATTCATGGATAAAAGAGTGCTTAAAAATTTATAAAATACATCCTACACTGATAAACTACATCACAGTGACCATGAAACAGTGGCAAAACCACTTTGCAATTAAGCCATGATAAAGAACAAATTATTATTCCAGGGATAAAAATTCAATTGGGGGATATTCCAGGGTGACTCTCTGTCACCGCTGCTATCTGTTTTGCTCTTAACCCATTAAGCTGTCTATTTAACAGCTTAGGCCATGGATATAATTTGGCCCCCAGAAAACAACAGTGTAAAGGCTTCTCATCTTCTCATGGTTGATGATTTAAAACTGTATAGCTCATCAGATGAGGAACTGAAAGCACAAATGCAAATTGACAAAACGTTTTCAGATTATATAAGAATGTCCTTTGCTACTGATAAATGTGCAAAAGCAACCTTTAAAGCAGGAAAACTGCAGCACCAGGACAACATCAGTTTGGGACAGGAATGTGATATAAAATAACTTAAGCAAGGGGGAGCGCATAAATATTTGGGAAAGGGTGAAGGATCAACAATAAAACATGAACAAATGCAAATAAAACTTAATAAGAGATACTTTAGAAAACTTACATTAATCCTGAAAACAACACTGACATCTAGGGACAAAATTCAAGCTATAAACCAATTTGATCTTCCTGTCCTAACTTATAGTTTTGGAGTGACTAACTGGCCCCAAAACATGTTGAATAGATTAGACAGGAAAACAAGAAGGATGCTTCATGCTCACCAAATAATTTACAAAAATCAGTGCATACCAAGATTAAATATTTTCTGTTCTGAAGGAGGTATAGGCCTCCTTGAAAATGTTTACATGTATAGAGCTGCAGTGGTGGGACTGCAAAAATATTTGCTGACCTCACAAGACCCAAATGTAATGAAAGTTCTGAAACATGAGGAGAATAAATCTAAGATGACATCTTGCTTAGTCTAACAGAAGTACATCGGTGTCAAGCAGGAATGGAAATCAAACCAGAAGTAGATAAAAATCAGGCAGCAACTGAGTGTGCCAAAAAAAACAAAAGAAAGAATATAATGTGAAGGATCAGATGAGAAGGCAAGAAATGTGGAAAATGCACAAATATAGTTGCAACTATAGAAAACTTATGGAAGAACCTCATGTTGATCAGTAGCAAGCACAGGAATGGTTAAGGAGTGGTGAATTCAAACTAAGAGGTGAAAGGTTAATAATGGTGGCCCAAGAAAGTGGTCTATATATACAATGGTTTACAAAGTTGATTGAATATGTGGGAGAAACAGATAAATGTAGGTTTTGTAAAACAGAATTGGACTGCACACCTCATTGCTGGTGTGACATACTAATAGCAGAAGGACTATATACTGAAAGCCATAATAATATGGGAAGACTGTTGCCCTGGGGATTGTGCAAACATTATGGTTTTAAAGTGGCTGAAAAACACTGGAAACATGAGCCACAAAGCATCACAGAAAATCATGAAGTCTACATTACATGGTATCACCCATTACCAACAGTTCAAAACATAAATGCAAAAGCATTGATCATTGAAACTGCCACACCCAGTGACTACAGTGTCTTGCGTACAGAGAGACACAGTCATAAAATATCAGGATTTACAGGCAGAAATGACAGCAATGTGGAGGAAAGATATCCAGACACTTCCAACAGTAGTAGGAGGAATGGGTCTTTTAAAAAAGAATCTACAATCATATTTAGATATGTTACCAATACATGTAACTTCGCACTAATTGCAGAAGGAGTCATTAATGGGCACACTGCGGGCCTTCCGAAGAGCACTTCTGGCTGAGATCAAAGACTGAAACAATACTATTTTCATGAACTTTAATTGTACTTTGATTTAGGAATGGGGTCCATTCCCGTCATGGTATTATAAACCCCAAAAAAGTGGAGAAAAGAGTGATGACACCAGTCTTGTTTTATTTACTTTGTTCACAATATGTATTATAAGTGATGTATAATGTTTGCAACTAGGAGTGTGTCAGTATAGTTTGAGATGTAAAATGCTTGCAACTGGGATTGTGTCAGTGTAGTTTGTTTTCATTTATATAAACATGTGATTGCTTATGTAGTAAGTCATGGTTTACTAAAGATGTTTCTTGTTTAACAAAAAAAAGGCAGGAATTAAATAATGTGTGTAATATTGCTTAGGTTATATGATATATACTGTAGCATTATATGTGAAGTATAATGTTTGTTATGTTAATATAGTTTGATTACTTTTATATGAATGTAAATTTGCATATGTCACAGGTGACAATTCAATAAAGGTACTTAAAAAAATATATATGTACTGCTGGCTGTCATCTTTTCTTTTGTTTCAGAAATAATCCCATGATAAAATTATCATCATCATCTTCTTTCAGCTGTTCCCGTTAGGGGTCGCCACAGCGAATCATCTGTTTCCATTTCTTCCTGTCCTCTGCATCTTGCTCTTTCACACCAACTGCCTGTATGTCCTCTCTCACCACATCAATAAACCTTATCTTAGGCCTTCCTCTTTTCCTCTTACCTGGCAGCTCCATCCTTAGCATCCTTTTCCCAATATACCCAGCATCCCTCCTCAGCACATGTCCAAACTAACGCAATCTCGCCTCTCTTGCTTTGTCTCCAAACTGTCCAACCTAAGCTGACCGTCTAATATACTGATTCCTAATCCTGTCCATCCTAGTCACACCCAGTGCAAATCTTAACATCTTTAACTCTGCTACATCCAGCTCTGACTCCTGCCTTTTTGTCAATGCCACAGACTCCAAATAATATAACATAGCTGGTCTCACTACCCTCTTGTAGACCTTCCCTTTCAGTCTTACCGGTACCCGTCTGTCACAAATCACTCCTGACACTGTTCTCCACCCATTCCACTCTGCCAGTACTCTCTTCTTCACCTCTCTTCCACACTCACCATTACTCTGAACTGTTGATCCCAAGTGCTTAAACTCATCCACCTTTGCCACCACTACTCCCTGCATCATCCCCATTCCTCTACCCTCCCTCTCATTCACACACATATATTCTGTTTTAGCCCAGCTTACCTTCATTCCTCTCCTCTCTAAAGAATATCTCCACCTCTCCAGGGTCTCCTCCACCTGTTCCCTACTCTCACTAAATATCACAATGTCATCTGCAAACATCATAGTCCACGGGGCCTCCTGTCTGATCTCATCTGTCAACCTGTCCATCACTACTGCAAATAAGAAAGGGCTCAGAGCTGATCCTTGATGTAATCCCACCTCCATCTTAAACATATCTGTCACTCCCACCGCAGTCCTCACCACTGTCGCACTACCCTCGTACATATCCTGTACCACTCTTACATACTTCTCTGACACTCCCGACTTCCTCATACAATACCACAACTCCTCTCTAGGCACCCTGTCATATGCTTTCTCTAAAATTATATACTTTTAAAATAATCCCATGATAAAGTTATATACTTTTTGCTTTGTCAGAATATTCTGCTTCAGTGTTAATGATTTTATGTCTATTTTGGTTTACATATGCATATACACACACACACACACACACACACACACACACACACACACACACACACACACACACACACACACACACACACTCACACATATCATCCATATCTGCCTTACGGATGCTTTTATAAATTTATATATACTGTTATATATAATTCTGTATATATTTGTTTAAATAATAGTCACTTGCTGTAAGTTAGACAGGAGCACGCTCATTGTAATAATGTTTAACTAGACCAGTACGAGCTTTAGCTCAGCAAATTTCCTAACCATTCTTATGACCTGCATATACAACTTTGCTGAAACATAAGTCTAACAGTACTTGTCAGGATTAAGAATATACTCTTTGAATTTTTACAGCATAAAGACCAACATTAAACCTTGCAGAGATACCCAGTAGCGCTATGCTCTTCTAAGAATGCTTTATTTTTACATCTGTGCCTTCTCCCATCCCCCACCACAGAAGGGATTACGAAACAGCTCTGAAAACAAAGGTTTACTCAGTTCAAGGTCATGTTGCTGACTCCATCAGCCTGCTTTGAGTACATGGATTTTATTAAGAACTGAGGAAAATTATTATGTGGCAGCTTTACGAAATGCTTTCTAGACATAGTGTACTGAGAAGTAAACTGATTTATTTCCTGGACCTTGAAAGACAGAGTCACAGTTATATACAGCTAACTGATTAAAAATACCATTAACTTCCTCCATCTGAGATGTAGTGTCAAGTATTAGCTATTCAATCATGTTTTTTTTCTGGGCTTGGACTCTTGTTACTGCAACAGATGCTGTACTTTCATGAATCTTTGGGAGGCACAACCCCATATGTAAGCATTATGAAACTAATTGCACTACAGGCCGAGCAGGTCTGCTTTTAGCAGGTGTATTACGATGAACCACATATATCCTGAGACAGAATAAAAAAAGTATGTGAGGATATGTGGAGTATGCACTAATTCTAAATCTATTTCTTAAAAGATTGTCAGAGGCATCCAATTGTGATGAAAGATTACTTGTAATGAGTTTGATATTGTGATTATTAAGTGGTGCTACAATACTGTATCAAAGCAAATTTTGGTACGTTTAGCTACACGATAAGATCATTAAGATGGCTATGTTACAGGTGAAAATAAAATCTGAGTCATCTGTAGGAACATGGTTATTGTATTCATGCATTGCAGTATTTATTTATTTAACGTTTGTTTACTGGGAAAGTCAGACTGATACAGAGTCCATTTTTGGAGGAGGCATGGGGAGAAACACTCCAGATGCATGTCTTTGGAAGTCGTGGGAAGTTACACAGCTACCATATGTGTTCATAGTAGCAGTAATGGAGACATACATGGCTAAAACGAAATGCTGCTGAACTGATCTGGCATAGCACAAAATGAATAGTGGAGGATGAACATTAATGTATGTAACATATAAAGTGGTATAATTTTAAGGCGTACTCATAAAACTAACATACATGACCAATGTCATATTGTTCTTCTTACGTTAGCAGTTGTCATGTTTGTAGAGGGACTGGTCGCATTCAAGCATATATGTCATATATGTTTGTATTCTGCTATCAAATCTGAATTATTTCACTAAAGTAATTGATCCCAACATACTATGCTATTGTACTAGGATTCATCAGTGTTCAAAGACTCAATTTTTAACAAATATTGGAAAAAATGTTCTTAACAAATCACTGTAAGGCACTTTCTTCATCTGACAAAACTGCTACCAATGCATGATAACTGAAGGATCAACAAATCTGACACATCTAGGAGAAATGTAAAAATAAAATAAGTAAACCCATAAGCAAAATAGGCCCAACAAATAAGAATAAGACTGAAAAAAAAAGAGAAATCTGACAAATGACCAACTCATTCAGCAAAACTGCACCAAACAGGTGAAACAGCAAAATAAGCTACAAGTCAGCATATGATACAAATGTCAAAACTCTCTTAGATGAAACAGGCATTTACCATTCAAATATATTAAAAGTTTGGTATTTTCACCCAAAATTACCTTTGGCCATATGTGAATGTGAATACTGATAAAAAAGCATTATAGTAACCATCCTTTCACATGATGATCATCATCATCATCTTCTTCTTTTGGCTGTTCCCATTAGGGGTCGCCACAACGGATCATCTGCTTCCATTTCTTCCTGTCCTCTGCATCTTGCTCTGTCACACCAACCACCTGCATGTCCTCTCTCACCACATCCATAAACCTTATATTAGGCCTTCCTCTTTTCCTGTTACCTGGTAGCTTCATCCTTAGCATCTTTTTCCCAATATACTCAGCATCCCTCCTCAGCACATGTCCAAACCAATGTAATCTTGCCTCTCTGGCTTTGTCTCCAATCCTTCCAACCTGGGCTGACCCTCTAATATACTTATTCTTAATCCTGTCCACCCTCGTCACACCCAGTGCAAATCTTAACATCTTTAACTCTGCCACATCCAGCTCTAACTCCTGCCTTTTTATCTTTGCCACTGTCTCCAACCCATATAACATAGCTGGTCTCACTACCATCTTGTAGACCTTCCCTTTCACTCTTACTGGTACTCGTCTGTCACAAATCACTCCTGACACTCTTCTCCACGCACTCTGTCCTGCCTGTACTCTCTTCTTCACCTCTCTTCCATACTCACCATTACTATTGATCCCAAGTATTTAAACTCATTCACCTTCACCACCTCTACTCCTTGCATCCTCACCATTCCTCTATCCTCCCTCTCATTCACACACATATATTCTGTCTTAGTCCTGCTGACCTTCATTCCTCTTCTCTCTAGAGCATATCTCCATATCTCCAGGGTCATCTCCATCTGTTCCCTACTCTCACTACAGATCACAATGTCATCTGCAAACATCATAGTCCACGGGGACTCCTGTCTGATCTTGTCTGTCAACCTGTCCATCACCATTGCAAATAAGAAAGGGCTCAGAGCTGATCCTTGATGTAATCCCACCTCCACCTTAAATGCATCCATCACTCCCACCGCAGACCTCACCGCTGTCACACTACCCTCGTACATATCCAGTACTACTCTTACATACTTCTTAGACACTCCCAACTTCCTCATACAATACCACAACTCCTCCCTAGGCACCCTGTCATATAAGTCTCTAAGTCTACAAAAACACAAATCAACTCCTTCTGACCTTCTCTGTACTTCTCCATCAACACTCTCAGAGCAACCGTCCTTTCACATACACTGCCAAAAACATTGGTTCTATGTGGCAAAACACAGAAGAAATGGTTGCAGAATGTTGATCTTTATACCATTTCATCACAGAGCTAAAAAGGGAAGGAACTACAAATTACCTTTTTTCACCATGCTTAAGATGATGCCATTAGGTATTTAATACATTTATTCTGCTACAGAGAAATAGACTGATTGGCTATTACTTAAGACAATTTCAAGGATTATTGGAATCCCAAGAAGTACTTAATACACTTGTCAGTCATTTTCACTAGAAATTGAGGGTCTCAGGATTCTACTCATGCTTTTGGGACTGAACTAAGGCACACATCTAAAGACTATGAGCTTGGAGAGCTGCATGATGCTTTGCTCAGAGTCTGAAGTGGCTTTACACAAAACAATGGTTGTGTGCAGAGCATCAGAACTAACTAGAATTACTCAGCATAATATCCTTAAGAGCACATACAATGCCCCAGAGGTTTGGAATGAAACTGGATAGCTACTACACCACACCTGAGAACGTATCCACATCTTTTCAGGATCAGGTTGAGTGATTTGGCTAATGAACACACGCTGCTTTGGCATGTATATATTTGTAGTATTACAGTGTTATGTGTCATAATACCTGTTGCATGATGATTTTGAAACTTTAAAGGTGTGCAGTGTGACATTTCTAGAATACTAGAATAGAACAGAATAGAATAGAATAGAACAGAATAGAATAGAATAGAATAGAATAGAATAGAACAGACTAGAATAGAATAGAATAGAATAGAATAGAATAGAATAGAATATTGTTTACCTTTCTGTGTATAGGTGTATGTGCATACCTCTCAACTGTACACATTTTTGCAGAATGTCCAGTTTTTGCCTTATATTTTTTGTCTGTTTTTCATAAAATTATGGTTTTCTGGAAAATTAGTGGCAAATCTTTAAAGACTGAATTTAGAAAAATAATGACAGACATTTGAGCTACAGACTTCATACCCTTCAGTACATTCATGCTAATGCAAAACCTGTTATTCTATCAACTTTCTAAGTTTGTAAGAGCAATATTTAAAAATTGTCTCTATTTTGGGACCTTTTCCCACTTTTATTTATAGCTTTGTCCAGGTTTCTTGCTCTAAGAGGTTGAGATGCATGTGTATGTGTGTGAGTGTATGTATATATAAAGTGGCAGGGCTTATCACCTGGCAGTGTGAATATTGTCTGTAGATGTGAATATGACCCCATGACCCTATGCAGAAAATGGCAAAAAGAGGATTGATGCCAATGATATATTTATATATATTCACACTTTACACCCTTTCCCTTAAGCTATGTCTGTATATACATAGATAAATATCTGTCTATCTATCTATCTATATATATATATATATATATATATATGTTTGTGTGTGTGTGTGTGTGTGTGTAGATAAATATCTGTCTATATCTATCTATCTATCTATCTATCTATCTATATATATATGTGTGTGTGTGTGTGTGTGTGTGTGTGTGTGTGTGTAGATAAATATCTATCTATATCTATATATATATATATATATATATATATATATATGTGTGTGTGTGTGTGTGTGTGTAGATAAATATCTGTCTATATCTATCTATCTATATATATATGTGTGTGTGTGTGTGTGTGTGTGTGTGTGTGTGTGTGTGTGTGTGTGTGTGTGTGTGTAGATAAATGTCTATCTATATCTATCTATCTATATATATATATATATATATATATATATATATATATATATATGTGTGTGTGTGTGTGTGTGTGTGTGTGTGTGTGATATATAGTTAAGATGATCAACATAGTTCAACAATATCATATGGAAAGTACACATACCTTCATGTTAGTCAGGCACTGCTAACTACGTGATAGAGTTCATCTTGAGTACTGAATTACTGCCTACTTGTAATGAGGTTGTGCTTTAGTTGGGGAGATTCTGTGACTTCACAGAACTCTAGAAACATATTTGCAAAGATGTTAAACAAGGCATTTCCTAATGTAAAGGCAGCCTTAAGTGGACTCACATAGCTACCTGTTGTTTACTGCTGTACTGAAGGAAAACAAATCAATAAAACAACATTCATTGTTACTGAAAAGAGCAAAACAACTTGAAAACAACTCTTAGTTTAGCAACCCGGACTATTTTGACATTTTAAGACTCTATTATAACTCTGTTATAGACAATTTTCTGTGACCATCCCATATACTTTTGTGCTCCTTTCTGTGCAAATTTGTACTTCTCTGTATCTGATTCAATTTGTCTTTTACAATCTAAAAGCAGAGTTAGGCTGTATTACCTAAGTGGAGAGAAAAAGCCAGTTTCTAAAATGTCTAAAATATATGCAGTTATAAATAGCAGCACTATCGTCACTAATTACCTATTTGTGACTGTAAAATGACTGTGCAATGTCGACTTGCTGTAACTATATAAAGTCTGCGTAGACCTGTAAGTGTGAGGCAAATATAGCAATAACTTTAATACAAATGTATAATTGTATATTTATTGAATCTAACCTTGGTTAAGACTGAAAACAGTTAGTATCCAGCTAATGAAAGTAAATAAAGTGGTAAAATCAGAGCATTGTTTTAAGTTATTAACTGAATTCAGGGACCTAAATTTTAAGCATGGGAAAGAGAAAGCATTAGTATACTACAAAATGATACCATTCAGGATAGAGGTGTCAGTAATGAAGGATAAAACAGAATGCAGATGGAAAAATGATGGATATACAATACCAGTGTTGGTGGTTGATCTTATGATCTTGTATGTAATCGACTAGCAGCTTGACATAATAATACATTTGTTTGGTTAAATAATTGTTATTGTTTTTCTGGTTGAAAGAAAGCTGCAATACATACTGTCAGCAATCAGGTATGAATTAATTATGAAATAACATATTTCGTGACAATGTGAAACATACAGTGGGTGAAGAAAATTCTGTATTTCTGCCTTGGCAGTGATGTTGCCATATTTTTGCCTTTTGATTGTGAATTAGTGCTGAATTTAACAGTAGCACTACAATGTTATTGATATGCAAAACTGGCAATGAATAGGTAAGAGCATAAATGTTAATTTATCAGTATTCAGGAAGCATTCAGGAAATATTGGTCAGATTTTTCAGATTGCTCTTTCAAATAAATGAAAACAGTGTATCTGACAAAATAAGATGGAGCTTCAAAAATAATCATTTTATTTACAATGCTGCTTCATACACAAAACTTCAGGTTTTGTTATAGTTTCATATCCGTATACCTTATCAAGTCACAGTAAAATTGAACTAACTGGAGATCTCAACTTCTAATCTCATTAAATATTAATTAGCCTCACAAAGTAATTTCCATATTTATTATCTGTTCCAAACAGAAAACATACTTATGTGTTTTGACTAGACTATATTCTGTTTCATGAAAGCCAGATTTTTCAATTCAGAAATGTAAATGTGAGTTCTCTTTAAAACACAAGTGAGATTCTCACTTCAGAGAATTGAGCTATACTGATTTGATACATAACACATACTGATTTCAAATGAATACTATTTGTTCACTCCTGATTACTGTAATGATTTATTTGAGTTAAACTGAAATAGAGGATCTATAACTGAGTGTGGCAAGGAACACAGGTTTCATTCTATATTTTCTACATGTATTTATTTTTAATTCCCAACCGGAAATTTATATCTAGTTATTATTACAAAATGAGATGTGTAAAATGGTATTTTAAATTAGAAAATGGTCCTTTTAGTTATTGGCATCTGAGTGGCTGAAACCATAAAGTGGTCTGCCATACCCCTGATAACTTTTAAGAAAGAAATGTATACAATTTTGTAGTGTTACCGCCTAATATTGTTTTACTCTGTTAATCAAATACCCTTAGAAAAATATGCTTCAGTTTATTGAGATTTGATAGGATGGTGTACATTTTGCTTTGGGAAGCTAATTTTTACTGGCACTCAGCAATTTAAAAGTGCTAGTTTTGTTGATTTCCCAGTTAGTACCACTGTGCCCAGTGTCACCTATTTAACCATAATTAAAGTGACTAGGACTTCTACAACAAGCATGTCTTACCTCTACACATGCTTAGGCCCTTAATTTAAAGGTATTTTAAAAATATGGCAACCAAATGTAATTTAATTAAGCTAAAGTAGTTTCTGATTGCAGTGCTAAGTAAACACAAAATAACGTATTATAATCCATAACTCAATAATAAAATATATTTATGCATTTGAATTTGATAACTGGGGAAATACATTAAGACAAGGATTTATTTCAGGCATTACAAATGTACATAGCACAGAACAATACATAAAGGCTGCAATCAAAGTACAAATAATTTGAAATAGTTATACATAACCTGAAAATAATATTTAAAGGAATAAACAATGCAGAAATCAAAGATCCTATGTGCATGTCAACTGAATAATCTCTCACAAATGAAGCAAGCTCTGGAATTCAGTAACAAATAGCACAATGTGGTAGTGGAAAAGTGCGACAAGTGGTCATGTGCAGGGTTTGGCAGCTTCAAGACACAGCTATGATTGTGCTAGGCTGCAAAATATTATGGACAGCATACTGTGTAAATGAGTTTATAATTAGAGGAAATGAGTAACACTAGTAAAACGAGTATTGATGAACGCATTCAAGTTAAACAATATGGCAGCATGATTCAAAAAATCATAACTAAAGCAAGATGAAACCATCAGAGTGGCCGTTCATAGTAAAAATCTCTTTCTGAGACAGAAATCATGAAAATCAACTTAGAGTAGTTGTTGGTTTAACATATATATAATATATATATATATATATATATATATATATATATATATATGTGTGTGTGTGTGTGTGTGTGTGTATGGTTTACTATCAAAATTTCGAGTGCACTTCACCATTCATTCACGCCATTGAACTATGTATGCAAAATCTGTACTGCCAAATAGTTTGAATGCAGAATATATGTTGAACGTGACATTTCTGACCACTTCACACCTGAAAACAATTGCTACCATGGGTCAAGAAGGGGTTGAGATTTTACAGTCCAGAATTTTGATGTTCGACGTTTCCGCATTCAAAGTTTGGACTTCGCATATGTGGCTTTGGTGATGTGTTGCTCAAAATTTTGATAGTAAACCAATATATATATATATATATATATATATATATATATATATATATATACACACACACACACACACACACACACACACACACACACACACACACACACACACATACACACACTAGGTTGTTCTTGCATCCAGTTGCCATGTAGTTTCACAATGTCACCTGAAGCACTGCTTGAATCATCTGACTATGCCAAACATTCCATCTCCTCCATGGCAGAGAAATTGTGGACCACTATTATGTGGATAGAGGTACCAAACAGGAAATGATAGAAATGTTTTGTCTACATATTCAAGCTCATGAGATGCATTGTGTTCCCATTTCTGTGGACATCAATGTATGTCTAGCTTTGAGAATACTGGCTGCAGGGACCTTCCAGCAACAACCCAAACAAAGGAGAACTCAGAGACAAAAACACACGCGGACTCCACAACCCTCCACACCACATATCACTCATAGTCTACACACTTGTGTCTCGCAATCACAAAGGCCTCACCATAAACCCAACATATTAGTCATGGGAGACTCCATTGTCAGACACACAAATGTGCCTCTCACTAGGCTGGACAAGGAAAATGTCACAGTTAGTTGTCTGTCAGGTGTCAGAATCTGCCATATCTCATGCACTCAAGTCTCTTAACAACAGGTACTGTTATGACTCTGTCATAGTCCATGTTGGGGTGAACGACTTGAGACGTACCTCCCTGGACTATATGAAGAAAGACATGATTGAGCTCGCTGAATATTTGTCCTAGGCAGGTATGTCCCTAGCCTTCAGCAGCATTCTACCATCACCCAGAATGATGACTCAATACAAACTGAAAATGATAGACTTTAACAATTGGCTTAGTTTCTGGTGTCAATCCAGGGGGTCCAGTACCTGACAGCCTGGGAAGATATGATTGACAGACCACAATGTTTTGCTAGAGACGGTCTGCATCTGTCTTACTTGGGCTTCATTTTTCTGGCAAAGGCTCTTGCCTCCCCCATAGTGCCTTTTTTTTTTTTTTTTTAGGAAAAGTCCTGAGGTCGATAAAACCAACATAAAAATTTCAACAAAATGCAAATTAAAGGTCATGCTGCTAAACGCTAGGAGTCTAAACATGAAACTGCACTAATTGCAAGCATTCTTAACCCTGGAAGATGCTAACATTTGTGCAGTCACATAAACTTGAGTCAAAGCTGCGGAGTGCACCCAGTCCTTACCTGATTGCTCATCCTATCATACATTCAGACCTCGATATGTGGTCAGCAAAGCCAAAGGAGGTGGAGTTTCAATGTATATGAAAGACACACACACCTTCGGGCTGGTCAAACAGTATGACGCACAGGAGACACTCCAGGTGCAGTTAACCATTGACAAGACCCCTATTCAAATCATAGCTAGCTACAGGCACCTAAATTTCACTCAGGATGCCCACTCCACCTATCTGGACTTCTTTGAATATATCAAGATTTAACCCTTTACCCTGATCCTGGGTTTCTTCAACTACCCAACCATAGATTAGAAAATCTACTCATGCCAGAATGCAAATGCCCAGAGATTCCTTGATTTTATCAATATAAATACATTGGAGTAGCTAGATGATAGCCCAACAAGAGGTGATAATATCTTGGACTTGGTATTAACCAACATGAGTAACCACTGTAGCACCCCTACGTTATTATCCTTCCTGGTAAGATCCGACCATAAAGCAGTCACTTTCGAAGTCAGCATCTCCCCTGACCCCCCTCTAGCTAGCATCAAACAAAAATCTTCTCCAAAGCTGATTACAACCTCCTGAGGGGTAGTTTAAACAGCTTCACTGCCCCCTCCCCTTCTGCTGGAACTGAAATCAATGTTCAAATCTACACCAAAGTACTATACGAGCATTTATATAGATGCATGAAATCAGGAATGCCTGACAAGACAAAATCATCCTCCGCAAGGAAGAGTAAACCTGTCTGGTAGACATCTGCAATAAATAAACTATATAACAAAAGGAAAAAGTTGCTGTCAAGGACCAAGAAGGAGCAGGTGCCTAACTGGAAGCAATCTCTCCTTAGCCTGAACAAGCAAATAAGTGCACTAGTGAAATCCTCTAAAGCAAACTTCGAGTCCAAATTGGTCACATCTACTAGAGACAATCATAAGGCCTTCTTCACATATGTCTGCAATCTCAAAGGAAGCACCCAGATCTGTTCAGAACTGGTAGTCAGGGACACCACATACACAAATGCTGTAGATATAGCAAATCTACTAGCTGACAGATTCAGTGAAAACTTCACCCCTCTGCCCCCCCCCCATTAGTAAATCAGGACATTTCCCAGTACCTGCCCCCCTCCCCTTATCTCTAGGGAACAGGTTATCACTGCCCTCTCAAAGGCAAAAAATACAGCCTCCATGGGACCCGATAACATCCCAGGCTGCATCCTACATGAACTCAGGCATGAACTTGCAGCACCATTAGGTACCCTTTTCAACCAAAGCCTGAATACCAGCTTTGTCCCAGCCAAGTGGAGGACAGCCATTGTCATACCTTTGCACAAAGGTGGAGCATCCACCGATCAGGGAAATTATAGACTCATCAGCCTAACTAGCCTGATCTGCAGGACCATGGAATGGATTATCATGGACCTTATTAACTGGGACATTTGCAACTTCCAAACACTTGACACCACACAGTTTGGCTTTGTCAAGGGGAGGTCATGTCTGCTAAATCTGGTTGACTTCTTTGAGACAGTCACTAAAGCCATGCACACCGCCTACCTTGACCTGGCCAAGGCCTTTGACATTATTCCCCACTTGGGCATAGTAGACAAACTCTCTCAACTAGGTGTCAATCTGTATGTTATCAGATGGGTAGCAAACTTACTCACTGATAGAACCCACCTAATCAAAATAGGGGAAGCCACTTCAAGCAGTAGACCCATAACGAGTGGCACACCCCAGGGATCAGTCTTGGGGCCTCTGTTATTTGGGAGATACTTCTCTGAGGTGCAGGCCAAAACCAGTGGGCCATGACTGACCAAGTCTGCAGATGACTTCAAGCTGGGCATGGTCATCAATTCCCCAAGTGAGGTGGACGTCTTCCAAGAGGGTCTCACCCAAACAAATGACTGGTGCCAGAAACATGACCTCAAGCTGAATGGCAAAAAATGCATCATCATCCCCTTTGGGGAGAGTGACGTCCCCACATATTATCACTTTAATAACAACATCCTAAGCATGCAATCAGTCATGAGGGATTTGGGCATCCAGATTGATAGTAACCTGACTTTTGACCACCATGTTGGTTCCGTTGTACGGAAAGTTTTCTATATGGCACAGCTCATAAGTAAGGGTATCTCATCAAGGACAAAGAGGTCATAACATCCCTGTATTCTTCCCTTATAAGGCCAAATATTGAGTACAATGCCCTCTTTGGCATGTACCTCGCAAAACACATGCAGCAACTGGAGAGACCACAGAGGTTCCACACCGGAACAATCCAGGGCCTCAAACATCTACCCTACACAGATAGGGTAAATGCCCTGTCCCTCTACTCATTTTCATACAGACTTCTCAGAGGTGACTTCTGTCTGGCATACATAGCAATCTCAGACCCGGCCTTGATGGGACTACTGCATATTCACAAGTCAAGCTCCACTTGAGTAACCTGCATGCAAGACCTCAACCTGCTCTGTGACATCAGTAGGGCTTGGCGGGACAGATTTGTGTCCCAGAGACTCCCCCCATCTGTGGAACAGACTTCCTCTACACGTCAAGCAGAGTATCTTATTGTCCCTTTACAAGCACAACCGGGATAACTGGATAGGAAACAGAAAATACACCCCTGGGATTCCACCCGTTTCCCTGCTGGACAGGGCCTCTGGGTGCTGACTTTTCTAAACATGGGCTAAACACTTGGCTAGACTTATAAGGGTGTCAGGGCAAAATAGCCTAGTAACTTCCTATGATCCTATGAACAAAGAACACAATGAGTAAAATCCAGGCATCTATCTCGAGAATTCTACAGAGATTTCTTGATGCCATGCCAGTGTATGCAGAAGAGCATATGTCATTCTCACATGTCATAGAGGACAGAATCAACACCAAGTGTGCATTTTACCAAATGGCTCACTTCCCTAGGTACTGGCCATCAGCTGCACACTCTTTATCATCATGGCCTCACCTTGGGAACAGTGAAGATTCTACTGCAACTACAAGGGATTCCACACTGTCAACTGCTAGGGGACTGTAATGAATAGAGTACAATACATAGTATGTCACTGTGCCACCCTGGCAGTACCCACAAATCCCACACCAGGTAGACATCTGACTTATATCAGTGATTTGTTTGGGGTGGTGCCCCACCCATTGGCAATGACAGATATGCCCTGGAGAGGTGGCTAATGACATTGATAAGAAACCCACAAACCAAAGCAGAGAAAGCACTGTCATATACCTGAAACACCACTCAGTGTATGTTCAGATTGATAAAGGTCCACTTATGCTGCCAACAAGTCCCCTGTAGTGCGCTGCATGCAGGAAAGTATTTATTACACAACATGTTGGTATGCAAACAAATACAACAGGAAACAGACATTAAGTAACAAGATGTCCTTGAGCCAGTGGTGGAAGAGCTACCTGCTGAGTAGCCCTTGGAGGGACCAGATGAAGGAGAGGATCATGAGAGGCAGACGCAATGGTTAAGAGGCAGCATCTGATACACAGCTATGGATCAGATACGACAAAGAATAAAACAGTAACAATGATTCATACCAGAGTACAAACAGGCTATGCTATACCACGCATGGACTGGATACACTGTGCATCAGACACAGACTACCCACGTAAGAGAGTACTGAAGATATAGCACAATTTTCATATGCACATGTGAGGAGAGTGACAGGTGTTAGCAATGGGAAGGATGCGGGGGAGGGCTAATGTATAGGTGAATGTGTGTCTCTTGATCTGCTGATTGAGTTGAGCTATGGAGACTGGTCTGGAAGGGGATGTTTTCTCCAGTGAAGTCTATCTGGGCAGAGGTAAATGATGAATGACTAGGTAAGGCTGCAATCCAAATTGTAGCTTGCTACAGATCCCCCACCATGGCCCAAGATTTTCACTACACCTTTCTAAACATACTGGAAAATATTAAGATACAACCAAACACCCTAATGCTGGATGATTTAAACTACCCTGCCATTAACTGGGAAAACTACTCGTGTACTAACACCTTTGCCCAACGGTTCTTGGAATTCATAAATTCCAATGCCCTGGATCAACTAATCCATAGTCTTACCAGGGGCTCTAATATCCTAGACCTGGTCATTACCAACATGGAAAGTGAATGCTCCACACCTGTGATCACCCCCTCGTTGGTCAGGTCTGACCATAAGCTAATCACCCTTAACATCCACATCTCACCCTCACCTCCCAGTAAGGAAACCTCCATAAAAAACTTCTCCAAAGCCAACTTCATGCTACTCAAGTCAGAAGTGACAAACTTCATGACACCCATGCAGATGGGAACTGAAAGTTTGACTGCTGAATACTAAACTAAGGCACTGTACAAGCACATCCACTCATGCATGAATCGTGCCATCCCAAATAGAATCAAGATGCTGTCCTCCAAAAAAAAAAGGAAGCTAATCTGGTGGTCCCCTGCCATAAACAAATTTTACAACAAAAGGAAGAAACTGTTGCAGAAAAGAGGAAAATCCCAGGATGCAAAAAATTCCCTTACCAGCCTCAGTAAGAAGCTGAGATCCCTCATAAAATCCACCAAAGCTAGTTATGAAAATAAAATTGCCAAAGATTCCAAAGACAGTCACAAGGCATTCTATAACTATAAACCACCAAAACTGTGGAAAGCTCTCCATAAAATCAATCAGGAACACAATAAGGAGTGCAAATCCCAAGAAAAGAGGCCTCCGTAAAATAAAACAACTTTAATGTCCACAAAATACCGATAAAAGCACTGTCATTAACGCACTTTCAATTTTATATGCGTCAAGAATCTAAATGGAAATGCTCAGATCTGCTCTGAGCTACAACAGAATGGCATCAAATATACTGATTCCAAGGATATTGCCAATATCCTGACATATCAATTCAGTGCCAACTTCACCCCCCTCTCACCCCCTAAACAGCCCACCTCAATACTGGAAGACTGCCAAATTCTGGTAATAACGGCCACACAGGTAAAAAACACACTCTCCAAAGGTACGAATACAGCATTCATGGGACCAGGTGACATCCTGGGCTGTGTATTACATGAACTAAAAAATGAACTGGCACCTCACCTAAGTGTCATGTTTAATCATAGCCTGACCTCAGCTCAGGCTTCGTGCCCACGTGGTGCACAGCTACAGTCATCCGACTCCACAAGGGGGGATCCACCTTGGATCCTGGAAACTACCGCCCCATCAGTCTGATGAGACTGATCTGCAAGGCCATGGAATGTATTATCATAGAACTTATAAACAAAGACATTGGCAACCTTCAAACACTGGACCCCACCCAGTTTGAGTTCATGAAGGGCCGATCTTGTCTCCTGAACCTGACTGACTTCTTTTAATCAGTCTCCAGAGCAGTGGACGAGGGTAAGGAGGTCCACACAGCCAATTGGACCTCACCAAGGCCTTCAACACCATCCCCCACTCTAGAGTCATAGATAGACTTACTAAGCTGGGCATTAATCCCTACATCACTTGATGGGTTGCCAACTGGCTTACTGACAGAAAACACACTGTAAAAGTAGCCGACTCCAAATCCAGCTCCAGACAAGTGACAAGTGGAGTACCTCAGGGTTCAGTCCTGGGACTGCTCTTGTTTGTCATCTTCTTCTCTGAAGTATAGGCCAAAACTAAGGGACTCCGGATAACAAAGTTCACAGATGACTGCAAACTGGAAGCCATTACTGAATCCCCAAATGATGTGGATACTCTGCAAATGGGCCTTACAGAAACAGATGCTTGGTGCCAGAGCCATGGGCTCAAGCTCGATGGCAAGAAATGTATAGTTATCCCCTTTGGGAAAAACCATGTACCCGTGAATTACCACATAGGTGGCAGTACATTAAACACTGAAAGTGTGATAAGAGACTTAGGAACACAGTTGGACAGTGGTCTCACCTTCGATAACCACATCGCCACAACAGTTAGGAAATCCTTCTATGTGGCACACCTCATCACTAAGGGCTTTTCACCCAGGAAAAAGGAGGTCATTGTCCCACTGTACTCATCCCTCATTAGACCCATTATAGATTACAAGGCCCTGTTTGGTATGTACATCTCAAGACATTTGCAACAACAGGAAAGGCAGCAGAACTGCCTCACTAAACGAATCACAGGCCTAAAGCAGATACCCTACTCTGACCGCCTTAAAGAACCCCAGCTATACTCTGTCGCATATCGTCTACTCAGAGGCGATCTCTGCTTAACATACAAAGCCATGTCAAACCCAGAGCTGTTGGACATGCTACACTTAAAGAAATCCCAATCCCTCAGAGCCACATGATCCAGGGATCTAAATCTTGTCATCAGAATAAACAAAACATACTGGAGGGATAGGTTCTTGACCCAGAGACTCCCCAGACTCTGGAGTAGACTGCCCATACATGTCAAGCAGAGTGCCTCTTTGGCCGTCTTCAAAAGGAACCTTGATGATTGGATGGGAGAAAGGAAATTCACCCCAGGGATCACGTCAGTCGCCCTGCTAGACAAGGGTCCAGGGAAGTAAATAGTGTGGGAAGAAATAGCCAGGGAATTGTTATGGCTAGGCTTGTATAGGCCCTAGTGCCGATAGTCTAGTACCAACCTATAAACCTATGATGGTGGGTGTCTTTCTGTGGACATAGACACAACTTCAGCAGAAGGTACTGAACTGTGCTGGAATCAGAAGGACAGGTCTAAGGCACCCTCAGAACTTATGTGCATGAACAGTGTATATCCTGGTTCATATGACTGCCCTTTCTTTGGTTGTCACAGGCTTGATTCACAACAATCACAGAGGATGGAGTGCTAGCTGAGCATGAATGGCATGATCTGCTATGACTGGTTTTAATCCATCCATGTCTGCATCTACACCATCCATCTGAGCTCACAGAACTGGTTGGAGGTGTGGAAGTGGTAGGGATATGAGACCTAGACCATGTTCTCACTCTCTCATGAAATGTTTCCTCACCAGAAGTATAAGAAGTTTTGCCATGAGGTCCTCAATGGCTACACTGGGTGTCTGCATATGGACACCTGCAGCATACAGACTTCCTATGCCAGCTTTTAAATATGCAGCATAAATGGGCCACGTCCTCTCAATGGTCATCATGCAGATCATGTAGCATAACAATTGGTCCTGCTATGGCAGCACTGGTATCTTCCTGTTTCTATATGACAGCCATGCATATACACTGGCTAATGGCCATGAAAACTCAGCTCAGGAGGTGGGCAGTGATAGTGGCATTTGATGTTCACCAGAACACCAGATCTGACTGCACTTCTAATACTTAGTAGACCTGCTGGTAGCCCTGACTGCCTCTACTCTATGTAAAGAGGGTGCACTCTGTGCTGATGTGTCGGAGAACTCCTATCCTTCTAGGCCATCCTAAGACTGAGAGGTGGATTATACTTACACAAGATCTGTGAACAAGAAAGGATAGGGAATGTGGTCATTACATTACCTGTGTTTAACAATGCCACCAAGATTTCAGTCTAGTCTGGGACATGGCAGCCTTCAACACTTGGCTTAGACTTCTCCCAAACACTAGACATGAAGATATGCACACTTGTTAACTCTGACAACATAACACCTGTGAAAACACATAAAAATACACACAAGTGTATTAATACACTTTTCCAAATACCAAAAGACTATTGCTGTTGTACCTATAAGATTATAAGATCATAGGAGGTTACTAGGCTATCAACCCAGAGGTAATTTCAAGCCTAACCATTTCATTCCAATATAATACCATAGGCACTCTAGTCAATACCCAGGACTGTATTTATTAATGACTGCATATGTCCAGGAGAGTTGTGGGCACTATCCTTGGTAAGAATTTATGGTGGCAGGAGCAACCAGTCCCATGCACGTACGGCAATGGTGCCCCATCCACACGTCCAAGTTCCTTTTGAACAGTGTCATAGAGGTGCTCTGCTTCACGTGAACTGGCAGTCTATTTCAAAGATGCAGCAGTCACAGGGAGACAAATCTGTCCCTCCAGCACATCCTTTTCAAGTCACAGGCCATATTTTGGTCCCTGGAATGGGTAGTTCTAATCCTGTTTGATTTACAGATGTGCAGCAAATTCATAAGGTTTGGGTTGGAGATTGCTCTGTAACCCAGGCATAACTCTCCCCTAAGAAGTCTATACAATACTGAGTATAGTGACAGGGACTTTAGTCGGTCTGTGTAAGGCATGTGCTAGAGTCTCTTGATCTTATTAGTTAGAAACCTCTGAGGTCTATCCAATTGCTGCAGGTGCTTTGTACGGTACATGCCGAAAGGGGTATTATACTCAATTATGGACCTGATTAGTGATGAGTATAGAGGAGTTATAACATCCTTTGGTCTAGAGGTGATGCCTTTGCTAATCAAGTGTGCTATGTAGAAAGCCTTCCTTACTACAGTAGACACATGATGGTCAAAGTTAAGGTGACAGTCTACTTGTGATCCCCGAGATCTTCCTATTTTGTAGGTACATAGGGTATTGTTGTTAATCTGATAGTGTAAAGGACATTGTTTTTACTGAAGGGAATGATGATGTATTTCATTGCTTTCAGTTTGAGACCATGACTAAGACACCATGACCGCGATGGTCTGCATAAGACCCTCCTAAGGTGCACTAACATCATTTGGGGATTCAATAATTGCACCCAGTTTGCAGTCATCTGCATACTTGGTCAGTCACAGCCCCTTAGTTTTGGTCTGAACTTCTGAGAGGTATATACCAAACAGTAGGGGGCCCAGCACTGACCCTTGTGGCACCCCACAGGAGAAAGGTCTGCTGGTTGATGTGGAGTCACCCACTGGCAATTCAGTTTACAACAAAAGGGTTTACAGTCAGTTTGCTATGTTTATCAGTGTTTGTTATGAGTGTGGGATTGTGTCAAAGGCCTTTGCCAAGTCGAGGTATGCTGTGTGTACAGATTTGCCCTCATCAATGGCACTAGTCACATTTTCAAAGAAATTCACCAGGTTTAACAGGCAGGATCTGCCTTTGATGAAGCCAAATTGGGTCGGATTCAGAGTTTGGAGGTTGCCTCTGACTTTATTTATGAGGTGCATGATGATACATTCATGGCTTTACAATGAGGCTGGCTAGACTTATGGGTCTATAATTCCCCTGAGTCTGTTGCTAAGCCACCTTTCATGGAGTGGAATAACTGTTGCTGTTCTCCATTTCACAGGAACAAAGCCAGTGGTTAGGCTGTGATTGAATAGGGTACTTAATGGTGATGCTAGCTCATGTTTTAGCCTGTTTAGAAGAAAGCTTGGGATGCCGTTTGGTCCCAAAGAGGGTGTGTTTTGTGCCTTAAACAAGGCTTTAATGACCCAATCTTTGGCTATATATAGGGTGGGGGTAAGTTGGGGGCAAGGTCTGTGATAAATTTGAAGGGGATAAGGAAGTGAAATATTCACCAAATTTGTCTTCTAGCAGGTATGTTATCTCTGGAGGATCAGTGTGTGTGATACTGTTAGTCACTAATTCGGCACATGCTTACCTTTTAAGCTATGTACGTAGCTGTAAAAGGCCTTGTGATTATCTTTGGCTGTGACCGCTAGGTTTTTCTCAAAGTTACCCTTAGAGGATTTGACATGTTTTCTTATTTGTCCGTTGAGGATGAGGAGGGTGCTTTGCCATTGTTGGGGCTTCACCTTAGTTTTCTTAGACAGCAGGTTTCTGTGTTTGTTGTAAACTTTGTTGATGCTGGATGTCCATCAGGTTATTTTTTTTTTTACTTGGGGCTCTGGCTCTGATTCTCTCTGCAACAGATGAGTCTATACACTTATACAAGTGATTGTAGAGGGCTTTAGTGTAAGCTTTGGTGTAGTTACCACTTCTAGCTGGGGGTCGGGCTTGGAATGCATTTATACCTTTTCTTAGGAGGGTATAGTTTGCTATGGTGAAGTTTTTTAGTTTGACTTTGCTCTTTGTGAGTTCTGGTGTTAGTGCCATTTTGAAGGTGACTTATTTGTGGTCAGTTTTAACTAATGAGGTTATGACAGCTGTGGTGGTGCATCTATTTGTCATATTAGTGAGGACCAGTTCTAGTATGTTTGGTCCACTTGCTGGAGTTTGAACAATTTGTTCCAGGTCATTTGAGTTAACAAAGTCAAGGAAATTTTCCACTAGTGAGTTAGGGCTAGAGTAGTTTTTCCAGTTGATGGTAGAAATCCCCCATGCCCAGAGAGTTTGCCAATATTTGGATTGACTCCAGTTTGATCAAGAGTGGCATGTAAAATCTGCAGTCAACATACTTTGTACATTTTGATATCATTGTTGTCCCAGCATGCATGTAATATTATAATAGCCATACCTATTAGTTGTGTGGGTCTTCTATGTGACCAGATAACATACTAGGTTGCTTGCTGGTCAGCCTGAAACAGGACCTGCCAGACACCTATAGAAGCTATTCAATGTTTGCCTCCAGACAGGCTTTGTGCCAGACAAATGGAGGACAGAAACTGCCATCCCCTTCCACAAAGGGGTAGCACCAATGGACCAGGGAAGTGATAGACCCATAGGTCTGACCAACCTCATCTGGAAGTTTCTGCAGTGGATTATTATGGAATTAATAAATAATGAAAAAAGTAACCTACACCTCTCAACCCAAACCATTTAGGATTTATCAAGGGCAGACCCTGCCTACTTAACTTGGTTGACTTCTTCAAGGTTACTGAAATATTGGATTAGGTTAAATCAGTGCACACCACACTTCTAGACCTCAGAAAAGCCTTTGACACCATCCCACACACAGGTATCATAGATAAACTATCCCAGCTAAAAAGTCGTCCCTATGTAAGTCATTGGATAACAAACTGGATTACAAATAGAACTCAGGAAATTAGGGTTGGCTGGTCTACCTCCTCCCAAATATCTATCACTAGTGGTGTACAGGGTTCACTCCTTGGGACACTCCTTTTTGGTATCTAGTCCATGGATGTGAAAGCAGTTGTTAAGGGCTTTTGGCTGACCACATCTGCAGATGATTGTAAATTTGACGTAATCATAAACTCTGCAGAGGGCATCTAGATCATCCAAATAGGGCCTTACCCAAACCAATAGGCGGTATTCAAGCAATGTACTAAAATTAAAATGCCAAGAAAAGTAATAGAATCCTTTGGCAAACAAGAAATCCCTTGTAACTATCACACTGATAAGGCACCTCTGAATATTGATCCCCTAGTTAAGGACATGGGAACCTACATAATCAACAAACTGCCCTTCAATCACTACATATACATTATAGTAAGTTTTTATTTCACAGCTTATTACCAAGGCCATGGCATCCAGGTACAGGTATGTAATCCCACTGCACTGTACACTCATCAGGCCCACTTTGTTATGTAGCAGACCAACAAGAAAATAAAAATAAAATGATATAAAACAACAAACCAGTAACCACCAAATCTTTTATTGCACTTGCTTCTGACGTCTCGGCTACAAGCCTTCAAGGAAGATAAAAAAACACATGTATATATACCATGGCTAATAATTCAATAAAACAATTAATGCATCAATTAAAGATATTTAGAATCCTTAAAGCAATAAAGCTACAAACTACAATAAAACTCTCCAATTAAATTCTGAATTCATGCCCTTCGGGCTTAAAGTGTCAAACTTCAAACTATAAAGTGCTTCTTTATACAGTAACTTATTTTTTAAACATGAATCAAAGGGAACTTCATCAATTCTTTCTAACACTGTGCCTTGTAAACCCATCACAGAACTTTGATGTACAGCTTGAAAATGCATTGCTACTGAACTAGATTCCTTCATATTAATTATGTCCCTAATGTGTTCTAACACTCTAACTTTAAAAGCTCTCTTAGTCTGTCCAATATAAATCTTATTACAGGGACATTTCAGGGCATAAATAATGCCTTGCGTATTACATTTAAAACTACCTTTAACCTGAAACTTTCTTCCATTGATATATTCAACATTATTTACAACATATTTTGTTATGTACCTGTCCAAACATTTGTCACAATTTGGATGCTCATAACACTTTCTTACTAAGAAAAATAAATTGTAAAAACTATGTGGATCATCCCAAAACCTTGTCCCTCTTCTTTGTGTCATATAGGATAGTGAGGAGTGACATCTGACTTGCATACAGAGCCTGACCAGACCCGATTCCTGTCAGACAAACTGCACATTCAACAGTACAATGGGGTATAAACACCAGCTCACACTATCTCATTCTGCTTTGTAACATATATAGAAAATGCTGGAGGGATAGAAATGTGTCATAGAGAATATCACGTTTTTGGAATCATCTTCCTCTCCATTAAAGGAAAAGAACTTCTCATACATTATTCAAACATAATGTGGATGAATGGATGGGTAGCACCCTTGTTCCTCTTGGATACAGGCACATGTAAATGTTCTGCTCATTTCTGTGTTATTCATATTAATAGAATAAAAGCTAAGAACTTCATGTGAATGTATGGCTAGGCTTCTAAATATCCTCACAAATAAATAGCTTAATAAGCAGCTATGAACCTATGTACCCATATTATAAATATGAGCATATTAATTCAATGGTAAGGCAATGTTAACATTCAGAAAAAGAGTGTTCCATTTATAATGATGTTCCCTTTTACTGTATTGCGCATTTTTGTAGTTTAGTGTAAAACTGGAGGCACATAGGTGTATTCTAGGCTAACACCCATTGGGGTCTTTATAAGCCTCATCATACATCCTGAAAGTATCCTTCAAGTTTTTTGATCCTTAGAAGTTATTTTAAGGTGTATATGCAAGCTAGTGTATGATTTATAAACTGCATCTGTCCATTATAGACAATAGGTGCTAGATCTGGGATGAATTCTTGCTTTCTCACTCACTGGTTCAGGTTATGCTTGAATAGAGTTAGGGAAGAACTCTGCTTTATATGGATGGGAAACCTGTTCCAGAGGAGTGGAATTCAATGAGACACATAGTTGTCCCTTGGGCATGTCCTACTGAAGTCACAAGTAAAATTCAAGTCACTAAACTGAGTTGTTCGGTTGCTATTATTTTTGTAGATGTGCAAAAGGTCCACCAGAGTGGGGTACAAGGATAGTCTGCATGCCAGAAACAGATCAGATCTCAACAGTTTGTAGGAAACGGAGTATGGAGGTAGAGCTTAGAGCCAATCTGTATAGGACATGTGGTTTACACCCTGTATTTTCTTTGACAGGAACCTCTGTTGGCCATTCCATTTGCTGTATGTGCCTAATTAGGTATATACTGTAGTGGGCATTATACTCAATGATGGGTCTGATGATTGCTGAATGTAAAGGAATGATAACCTCCTAGGACCTAGATGCTAATCCCTTGCTTATAAGATGAACAACACAGAATAATTTCCTTTCTGCCTTAGACACATGGTCGAAAGCCAGATTACTATTCACATACATCCCCAAATCCCTAACTACTAGGTCCACTCTTAGGGGTATGTTGTCAATGAGGTAGTTTCCTAGGGTGGCTGACTTCCCAAAGGATACTAATATGTATTTCTTAACACTGAGTTTAAAGCCATGACTTTAGCACCAGCTATTTGTCTGTATTAGTGCTTCCTGTAGGATGTTAGTGTCTTGGAGGGTTCTATGTCTGCTCCTAGTTTGCAGTTATCTGCAAACTTGGTTAGCCAAAGGCCTTTGACATTGGCTTTTACTTCTCAGAATTAAATACCAAAAAGAAGCAGGCTCAGCACAGTGATTGGCCTCTTTGTGGAGGTGGTCTTCCCTATTCAAACCTCCTGTGTCCTATTTGATTGACAGTTGACTACTCAGTGCATAACATAAGGGTTAGTGCCTACTTCTGACAGCTCTTTACAATGATCTGCCTTTGACAAACCTAAACTGGATGAATCCATTGTCTGAAGGTTATGTTATTATTAATTATTTCCATGATAAATCTTTCCATGGCTTTGCATATGAGACTAGTCAGACTTATGGATCTGTAGCTCCCAGAGTCCACTGAAGAACAGCCCTTGTGTGGAAGGATGATCACTGCAGTTCTCTATTCACATGGCACAAAGCTTGTCTGGAGGCTATGGTTAAATAGTGACAGCACAGATCAAAACAGGTCATGCTGCAGGCTATTTGAGAGGTATCTTGGGGTATTATCTGGGTACATCAATGCAGTGTTTTTAGCCATGGAGAGTGCATTTAGGACCTCTACCCTAGTGATTGTTGGGGTAATGTTTGATGATATTACCTGGGGGTTGCTGGGGGAGGCATGAGGTTAAAATTGGAGGTGCATTTGCTGGCCAGCAGGCTTTCTTTATCTACCAGCTCTGTGTAAGTTGCACTGTTAAGCACCACCTTTGATTTTTCAGACATAGCTAAAAAAGGCCTTGTGGTTGTCCCTGATCTGGGAGGCTATCTTTTCTTCAAAATTGACTTTAGTATACTTAATTTGCCCTATTAGTTGTTTGCTTAGCCTGATGAGAGAGTTTTATCCTGCTGGATGTTATACTTCTTAATTTTTGCTTTGAGTTTGTTCCTTTTGTTGTACTGTCTATGTTTGGATTCCACCAGGATGGTTTGTTTTTTTAATTTTTTTCTGGACTTGTTTCTGGTAGGCACAGCTGTCTCTGTGGATCTATTAACATGATTGCACAAGGTTTTAGTGTACAAGTCTGTGTTGGCAGCTGTGTTCTCTGGGTTGAAAAGGCTTGAATTTCTGTCAGATAATTGCTTAATAAATGGTTGTTTGCCATAGAGGGGTTCCTAACTGGTACAGGGTTTGATGGGGTCACAGCATTGATTTTTAATTCAAAGGAGACAGCTTTATGGTCTGCCATTACCAGAGAAGACACTACACTTAGTTGTGGGGTGGGGGGGTGCAGCACTGTCCCATATTTGTGAGTACCAGATCCAGTATTTTCAATATTTTTGCACCACAGTGGATGTATGGAAAAACTGGTCCAGGGTGTTTGTATTTACAAAGTCCAGGAATCTCTGGGCCTACAAGTTTGGAGTCATGTATAGAGGGGTAGTTAAAGTCCCCAGTGAATATGGTACTAGGTGGAATGGTAAGTGCCTCCAGTAGGTCTAAGTATGAGATATGTTTTTATGGGTCATATGGGTTGATCTATAACTTGCAAGGTTATGATATGTGACTCTACCTATGTTAATTTGGACATGTAGAAGCTCAAGTACTTTATCCTGTTTGACCAACATTGAGGTATGTTTGTTTTTTATGTAGATTGGGGCACCTACAGCCAAAATTAGAAAGCATCATGGGGACAGGTGCACACCATCCTTGGCAAAGCATATGGCCTGCTGACCATATCCTTCCATGCTGTCAAATATTTTAACCCTCTTTGAATGACAACAGAAGCTAAGCCAATTATTAAAGTAAATCATCTTCTGTTTATATAGTTGCATCATCCATGATGAATGTGGAATGCTGCCCAATGCTAGGCTCATAATAGGCTGAGACACGTGTTCCAAGAGCTGCATAATTACTTTCTCATATATTCCAGGGAGGTATGTCTAGGGTCAGTTGCATTCATATGGACTAGGACTGCATCAATGGTCCAAGTATGTGTATGTGCGACATGTTGATCCAGCACCCTTATAGGCAGCTGACTGTGATGTTTTCCTTGTTCAGTTTATAGATTGTGGTACCCTTACGTCTGACAGTGACTAGAGTATTGGGTAGTGTACTGCCTTGCCTTATCAGCTTTGTAGTTGAGTCTCCCTGGAGTGTAGCTCTATGTGTGGTGTTGGGTGTTGTTTCAGTAGAGTGCTTTTGGGTTTGCTTAGGATAATTGATGCAGATCAAGTGCCTGGAGGGTCTTTGGGGTTTAGGAAGATTGTGTTTTAGTGCCTCAGTATATTTTGGTCTATGTGCTGGGTACATACTATATGTGATGGGTGTAGTGTGTGTCTTTCAGACAACCTGATTGTTATTTTGAGTGCTTGTATGTAAGAGTCTTGCCACCAATGACATTGTTTAATTACATCTTAGGCATATCTTATTACTTTCTCAATAGATTAGTTGGTTGCCAGTGAACATGAGACAATTGCTACATTGTCTTACAATACCCATATCCACCAGACAGGTGATAATGATGATGCGAATAAAGGTAGGAGTTATTAAAAAAGCTGAAGCATGAATATACAGGGTAAGGTGAGTAAATTGCTTAAACATTTATTTATTTATTTATTTATTTATTTATTTATTTATTTATTTATTTATGTATTTATCCTTTTGTTGACTGAGTTAGTAATCTCTTTTCGAAGGAGACCCAGGGTGGTATTTATATACATATTCTCCTTTGATTTGCTTTACTCTTTTATATGCTGCAGTTCGATTTTTTTTTTTATCTTTGTGGCATTTATATTACTAGAGGAAATTTAGCCAGGCCATTGGGGAAATTCCCCAAATCATCGTTGTTGCAATTGTGAGCCATTTTGCAGGAGCGCTTCCTGTTTCCGTTCCAGGCACAGAGGTAGCATAGAGAAACAGGGAGGTACATAGGGAAGGAAAGAGATAATGGAGGGGTGAGAGAAATGGAGGAGAAAACAAATATCAAGACCAGAGAATGCCTGCAGGATTCTGAGGAGATGTTTGAAAGAACTCTGTTTGATAGGGATGACTCAGCAAATGATGGCTGTATAATTACAACCCTCCAGTTGGGATGGTTGTAGGATGATTTACTTAAAGAAATGGTGATTTAGTGAGCCAGAAGATGTAGACGATATTTTCTTAAGGGACACTATGGAGAAAATACAAAAGAAGGATGCAGAGACAGTCATGAAGAATAATGGTGACATGGAAAAGAAAACATATGCAGAGAAAGTAAAAGAAGGCAAAAGGGGAGTAGCAGAAAAGAAGGCAGAAGAACATGGAAAACAGAAGTACATGGTAAGGATTCAAAGTAAAGAAGACAAAGAAATGAACAAGTATGACGTGAGACAATGTAATAGCTCATGTGGGTGTAAATTCACATGCGGTAAGAACATTTATTCGTATTAACAAAGAGATATTTTGTGAAATTATCTTTGAGACCATTCTTTCAATGAAAAACTTTCTTGGAGAATATGAAAAAAAGAAAGATTGTAACCCAAGGAATCTTTATGTGATAAAATCATTTAACAGGGAAACAAAAAAGAAAATTCATTTACAATTTTGAACAGAGGTGGAAAGAAAGATTTTGAAAGGACATTTGAAAACATTATGCAAAGAAGTACTGGACATTGCAAAAGTTTATGATAAAAAGGTATATGGACTGGTGGATGGGAATGTAATATTTTGTTAAACATACAAACAGAAAAAAATGTACATATACCAAGCATGATAAATGTGGAGTAGAATACCGGGGACAACCCAAAACATGTTTGTTTTTTTTTTTTGTTGTTGTTGTTGTTGTGGAAATGAAAATGTTATACTTGTGAGGAAATGGGACATGATACAAAAAATGTGAATTGAAATGTTATAAATTAACAAAATTGGACATTTATGGATGGATTGCAAAAATTAACACAAGAGTAAGGGAAAAGAAAAAAGAAAGAGAAAAAAATGAACACAGAAAAGACATTTTAGAAGTAGTAAAAATAGCGGGAAAAAATTAGGTGAGAAAAAATAATAATAAAGAGGACATAGAAGAGGGTTTTGATATAAGTGATGAAGAAGGCATACACTGGGACGCAGTAAAAGAAAAAAAATAATTATATTGGTAGAAAGGTAAAAGATAGAAAAAATAAAATTTAAAGGGATGAGTAGAAAAAAAAGAAAGGAAATGGATACAAAAGAATATATGCAACTAATGACGGGGGCGGCATAATGGTTAAGGGATTTGAATAAAGGACACCAGGTAAAGTGGTTGATTATCAGCTTTGGGAAAGAAATTGTCTAGGCTTAGAATAACCTATTAAGAAAGTTAGCTTAGTAATTATATTAGAAGACACAAGATTTTTAACAAATGAAGAAAGATTACAAACAGAGAAACTATGAGGAGGAACGATACTCTGGAATTTAGGAAATGAGAGATGTTTTGGAACAGTTATATTCTGTAGAAATACAGTAAAGATATTAGTTGTAACTTTAGCAAAAATGGGAAGAGTAACCATTTTAGATTTAAAATGGAAAGAACAAGATTATAGAATTATAATCACATAAAAAGAAGTAGGAAGCAACAGAGCACGCCTACAAAGACCATAAAAAGACTTTTATTCCAAAGTTAAACGTTGGGTGAGCACTTTCATGGACTAAGCCGCTTCATCAGACAATGAAATAAAATGAAATTCCCAATTTTATACCAATTATTTTCCATCAGTTATGCTAATACAAATCCTACCCCTGATTTAAAGTCAAATTACACTCAAAAAGATGTAAAACAAGCATTACAATGATATACATACAGCTAACATTGTCATGTTAAAATAAATACATATATAAAAATTTAAATTGTATGAAAAACATATAAACACACATTACTAACTACTTAAGTAGATCCCTAGCTAAAAGAATGGGCTTAATGTTTATTTTATCATTGAGACCTTTTCCCAATAATTGATAATCACAGAGAGGAGGAGAGAGAGGGAGGGTATCAAATTCAAAACTGAAACTAAGGAACTTGAATGGATTGTGAGGCTTAGAGCGAACATGTAGCATAATTGATTGAAAACAATTGGTATAAAATGGAGAATTTCATTTTATTTCATTGTCTGATGAAGTGGCTTAGTCCACGAAAGTGCTCACCCAATGTTTAACTTTGGAATAAAAGTTTTTTTATGGTCTTTGCAGCCATGGTCAGTTGCTTCCTTCTTCTTTTTATGCGATTTGACTATTTTCTGGAGGCACAGTTTACCATTACCACTTATTTTTTTGTTCTCTAATATAGAATTATAACATTATATGCTTATACTAATTGTAAAGAAAGGGAAACGGCATTTCATCAGATTTGTAGTAATAAATATGGATCTGATAATAACAGGGAACTTCAATTGTGATCTAAGAGACAACTGTAAAAAGAAAGGAAATTATATAAGAAAAATGTTAAAAGTTATATGATGTGGTAAGTTAAAACTTTGGAACAAAAAAATCATGAACTTACAGAAAGGGTATGTATCCAACTGAGATATTTTATTGTATCAGAAGGGTTAGTTATAGGAGAAGGGGAGGCAGTTGAAACAGAATTTTGTGATCATCTTTCAATATGCATAGACATAAAGGAAAAGAATGAATATACATAAACATGGAAAAGGAATAAAAATGATAAATGAGAAAGCATGGGATAAAGAAGGAAATGACAGCTAATACACTTATGGAAAGATCATATTACCTTGAGGACATTTTGTAAAAATGGGTCTGAATGGTGGAAGATGTTTAAAGAAAAATATATTTTTACAGTGGCAATATGATGTGAGAGAAGTAGAAAAAGAAAAATGTAAAAGACATATAATTATGCCTTTGAAGGTATAGAATATAACTCTTATCTTTGTTCTTTGACAAAGAAAATGAATTATATGAATGAAATCAAGAAAAAATACAAGCAGATTAGTAAATGAAGATGGCAGTGTTATGAGAGAAATTAAAAAATGTAAAAGAAAAAAACAGAAACAGCTCAGTAAAAGATTATGAATAATACACTACACTAAGTACAAAACATGTCTAAATAAAAAGTAGTAAAAAACAAGGAAAGTAAAAAGGTTAACAGAAAAAGAAAGTAAAGAGTTAGAAAAGGTGGTTTCTTTAAATGAGCTAGACAAAGTATTAGGACAAGTAAAAAGTAAACAGAGATTCATTTATGGGACTAGATGGACTAGGGTATGAAATGTATATGATTTTAAGGAAGGCTTATTTGATCAATTCAGTACTGATGGGCAAAGCAGCATACTTAACAAGTATATTTATGTTGTCAACAGCATTTGAAAAAGAATTACTATGTATATTCTTTTTTTTTTCATTTATTTGGGGTTCCAGCTTAAACCCAGTAAAAAGAGGAATTCTGTATGTAAATAAAGAGGAAGGAGGGTTAGGGTTAATTAACCCAGTGGTATATGCTGCTTCATTAAATTTGTACAAAGTATTATGGTGGATATATGAACAAAGATGAAAGATTAGTAGTAAAATTGTATAAATATAAGTATGATAAATTGTGGGGTATTAAATAAAGAAATAAAATGTTACCAAGAAAAAATATATTTGTGGAAAGTAAAAATTGATGATATAGAAAAATATAGAAAAGTATTGTATATAAGAATGTAATGATTAAACATAATGTAAAACCATAGAAAAAAATCTAACAGAATAAACAATTTAAGCTATAAAAATAAGCAAATGGTATAATTAGAAAGTAGAATGGCAAGATTATTGTTGAGTTTGGTAACAGATAAATTGCAAGTAAAAGGAAATATGCCATATAAAAGAAAAATGATAGAATATGTTTGCATTGTCAAGAAAGAGAAACTACAGACCATGTGTTTCTGATATGCAAAAGAGTAAAACAAGTTATGGCGAAAGTAGGTAAACATGATTTTTTAAAGATATAAAAGAAATGGATACAATAAATATGGGTATTATTAAATATGGATATTATAAGAACAGAAGTAAAGAATATGTTAAAAGAATAGATAAGACTTTTTTTGTGTCATATAGGCTATATGGAATGAAAGAACAAATTAAAGTATGTTTAACGGTAAATGGATTTTAGCAACAATAGTCAGTAAAATCAAATGGTGGTTATGGAAAAAGGAGTGGGGGTCTATTATGGATGGAAATTTACTCTGACTGTAAAGGATATTATGAATATGTTTTAATAGATTCTATACATTTGTACATTTGTAAATATTTGTAAATATGTAAATTTGTTGCAAATGAGTTTTTTTTTTGTATATAAACAAAGGACCCCTACATTTTTCAATAGATACTGTAGGATTTTTTACATCCACCTGAGCTACCGCCACTTCTAGCAGGTGGAGCCTCAGTTTAACATCTTATCCTAAAGGACGGCACACTTAGGAGTGCAACACCCCCCCCCCCTTATGTTGCAGGGCAGTATCAGCAATTGCTCAATCTGATATGGAAATAGATCCCACAAAGGCAAGAATTCTACCTGCTGTGCCATTGACAGTGACATTTCAGATGCATGTATCGTATGATTTCAAATATCTGTATAAAACTGAGCATATTGGTATTTTATTAAACTTTTATAGTTGTCTTTATGTGAAGTCTTTCACCCCTTCTTTTACATAAGTTTGTGGTGGCACTACAGTACCCCTTTCTAGCTAAAGGAATTATTTATTGTGAAAACTATATATAAAGTGGTTTTAGTGAACAATTTCAAAATCAGTATTCTTGAACTGGCAATGATAACCAGTTTCTATGTACATTAAAACATTTCAGGTCGTGAGTGATACAGGAATAAGGATCTATCTGGAACTAAGATTTTTTTTCACATAATGTGTAAAGCCAGACTTTATTGCAGGCTTGGCTGGTCAGTTATTCTTCAGTAATGACCACTGTCTTATTTACTATTGTCTACAGAATCAAGCCAGGATGATTATTTATTTAGTTATTTATTTGTTACATTTGTTTACTGGGATAGTCCGACTGGGCCAGCAGCCTGTCTTCAGCGGAGGCTCGGGGGGAAAGCTCCAAGAAAAAGAAAAAATGACAAGTGTATTAACTACAAAAATAGGAAATAGCAATATACAGAATAAAAAGTACATATATAATATAAGGAATTAACATTATTAACAGGATTAACAAAAATAATGCAATCACAATGTAGACAGAGATTAACAATACTACAACAACATTTTTTGCATTACATTATCTGTTACAAATACAACTGCTGCCTTTAATTAGCAAAGAAGGTTCTAAATTAACCATAGTCTAACCCTTTTTGTATGTAAAAATAGAAAACAGTTGCATGAAATACTGATCCTTCATTGTCATGCTCTCCCTATGACTATTACTATTACTACAGCTTTTTCTACATCCACATTACCAGACTAGCACTGGATAAAGCCACACTTACCAAATAAGGTTTACTGCTAGATTTATAGCCTACCCTATCACTCATTACTGATTGCTTATTCTTCTGGATGGACTTTTAACTTATGACATTGGTCTCTACCTGTTAACTGGACAAAAACTTAGCATTCATGAGTTAAGTTCCTTTTGTGGCTGGTCATGTTGAAAACATATTAGATAAAACTAGCAGTTTTCTGAGGTTTAAACAATGGCCTAAGAAAGAATACCATTCCTCGATCCATACAGTTATTTTACTGTGTCATACAGAACTGAAGAAGTAAAAAATGCTGTGTGAATAAATAGAATTACTTAGCAAATAAGTGAGAGAATCTTACTGGCAAGGCTACTTGAATTCAAAGCAACTGAAAGAAAACTGTGGTTGATAAAGTGATGCAGTAAGTAGCATTGTCACCTCACAGCAAGAGGTTCAGTGGTTTGGTTCTCCATTGGGGTTTCTTCTGTGCTGAATCTGCATGCCCCCTGTGTTTGTATGGAATTTTTAAAGCACCCATGTTTCCTTCCACATACCAAAGACATGTAGTGGATGGACTGGTAACTCTAAATTGTCTGTTAGTATATGTGTGCAGTCTATATTTTTGTGTGTGTGTGTGTGTGTGTGTGTGTGTGTGTGTGTGTGTGTGTGTGTGTGCGCGTGTGTGTGTCTGTGTGTGTAGGAAAGGCCTGGCAGTCTACTTCTGTTTCTTATTTCCCTTGTAAACTCTGTGGATGGTGACAACTATTCATGTTGTCACCAAAGGAATTAAATGCAACTTGACAGGATGGATAAAAAATTGGAAAATGCGTTCAGTCTGCTGTATTGTCTAGAGTCCGTTTATGATATGTCTGCATATCTGAATGTTTTGTAAAGTATTTCATAATGTTAGTGTGCATAGACTGATGTGTACATTTCTATGTGAATCAAAATGTGAAAAATGTGCTATATTTTACTGAAAAGGCAGATTAAGGGAAAAAAGCCATAAAGGCAAGGCTTGATAGACAGGGAAAATGGATGTGTATGTTTAAGTATGACAGCAAAGAGATTAGTGAAGATAAAAGTCTCTGCTTGGGAGTGAAGTATCATTCAGTGAACTTTCCTCACCTCTTATTTTTTGAAGCAAACAAATTGCTACCTCATCACATTCCAACAAGAGTCTCAGCTGTGATGATAACATTTGAGCAACTACTTTCTAGTCTGCTGAATCAGACTGCGATTTCTATTGTTCTCTGCCCTCTAATTTTGCCACATTCCTTAAATTTCAACAAACAGCTTTCTCATAGGTATTCCTCCAGCAAAAAGTATATAAATCATAATGCCTTCTTATGTAAGGCACGTTGGTGGTGCTGCAGTAGCGTTGTCGCCTTACAGTTAAGACGTTGTCCTGTTCGATTCTCAGCTAGAGAGTCTTCTATGTGGAGACATGCTTGAATGGGCGTACCTTCGTTGAAGGTTGTGCGTCAGGGCCAGCACCTCGGCACGTAAAAATCTACTGCCAATCATTAGCGGACCAGAGTTCCGCTGTGGCGACCTCTAACCGGGAAAAGCTGAAAGACGCAACAACAATATGTAAGGCAAGTTGTCACATGGAGATCAAAAGCTATTCAAATATTGTAGTAGAAAATGTTATTTATCAATATAAAATGGAAGCTTAAACAGACATTTATGAAATATCATGCAAAACAGCTTCACAGCAAATAGTTGCCTAGCAAATGTAAATTGCCTGAACTATATTAATAATGTATCTCTCAATACATCTTCTAAATGTGAAATGTTCTAGCTAAGCTATTCAGATATTATATTCTGAAGCACAGTTTTTTTCATCATACAAAGCAAGCCAAAAGCTATATTTTTAAATTCTCCATTTATTAGTCTGATAAATGGGTTGGTATAACTGGCTAAGCCGGTGGATAATGTACATGACAGTTTCTACAAACCAAAAGGCTAATAAAAACTGCAACAATTCAACAGTCAAAGGTTATTCATTATAAAGTGGGAGTGACACTGTAAGATGAGCCTTAAAACTGACTACAACAGAAATAGTAAAACAATTTTAAAGGTAGGGTAAGAGAGGAAATCAGTGATTATCATTTCAAAAATAATGAACCATGCTAGTCAGTATGGAGATAAAATTGCTAAGGTGAATAAAAATATCTGAATACCTTGAATGGGCATTAACGCAAGGGGTACACATATGGCTCAAACATTTTAAGGACCTTTTTAAGGCCTCACCTAGAATGCTGCATGCAGTTGCCTACTTCGTACTTAAAGAGTGACACAAGGCTAGTGGAAAAAGGGAAGCAAATACCAAGTAGGATGACAGGCAACAGAGAAGGACTGGAGGTCATGAGATCATGAGATGCCTGCATTGCTATCACTTATGACCAAAAATCCATTACGTTTTTGGATGTTTTGGTCACAAAAAATGAGGATAATACCCTGAATACTGAAGTTTATAGGAAGTTCCCCCAGTACAACACTTTACTCCATGCCTCCAGCTTTCATCCAAAACATATCGCCAAAAACATTCCAAAATCACAATTTCTTAGAATAAGACGTAATTGTTCGGATGATGCTAGCTTCAAACATCATGCACATGATTTACATAATAGATTTATCAATAGAGGATACAGCTCATGATATGTCACTATGGCCCAAAATTATGCTCAGGGCTTACATAGAGAAAATCTATTGACATATAAACAGAAATCTTCATCTCCAAATATATTACGTTTCACCACTACGTTTGGCAGGAATACCAACAGATTTATGGATATCATCAAAGACAATTGGAATATACTTAAAGCTGATAGTAAGATTCAAACATTTATTCCCAGTACATGTTCCTTTTCTTTTCGCAAAGGAAAAAACTTAGCAGGATATTTTAATCATTATAAACATCATTCTGAGTCCAGTCTACCTCAGTTATACCAAACCACTATTTTGGGCGACAGATTGATTGGATGTTTCCCCTGTGGACATTGCGTTAATTGCAAACATATTTTGAAGTCTAAGGAATTCAGCAGTAGAAACAGCAGTACTGTTTTTGACATTCGATTTTTTGCCAATTGTAATACAGATTGGGCTATCTATATGGCATGCTGTAGTTGCCATGCATTTTATATAGGTCAGACCTCTCGACCATTCAGGTTACGTATGTCTGAACACCTGAGTGACATTAAATGTAAAAGAACTACTAATGCTCTATATAAACATACACTCACACATCCAACAGCTCAATTCCATTTCATCATTATAGATAAACTTATTGGGGATCGAACTCATAAACTTGGCTGGCATAAGAAACTTGATGCCAGGGAGAAAAAATGGATCACGAAACTTGGTGCCCTATTTAACCCAGGACTCAATGAATATCTATAAAAGAATTTAGCAATAATATCTCCTATGATGTATATGCATTATGGTTTATATCACATATTATTACATAAATATTCATGAGTTCACTAATTAGATATGCAATTGTCAACCAATCACTTGTTATTGCTCATTATATAAGACTTGACTTTGTTTGCCTTTTGTAAAACACTGAAGAAGGCCAGGAATAATATTGGCCGAAACCGGTCTGTTTTGTACTAGCTTGGAATGAAGTTGTTTTTACAAGCTTGAAATGAAGCTTTAGTAGTTCTTTATTAAACTACTATTTACCACACGGCTCACTTGTTGTTGGCTTTGGTTTCCATTTTTTTGGTCATGAGATGCCTGCATTGCTACCATATACAGGAGAGAATGTATGGGGAAGGCATCTGGACATAAACTCATAAATTGAAAGTAGGTACACTGGCACTGTAGAGCTGAGACAGGAATAGAAGACAGGGAATGGTGTGTTGATGAATGGTGGCAGATTCTAGTGTGATATGAGGTAGTACTATTTTATCAAAAGAGTTGTGAGTTCACAGAATACTTTGAAAAATTGCACTTGGGGGTACAAAACATTAAGTTATCTATTGGGACCTGGTTGAGGGTAGACATATTGAGAACTGACCGAAAAAGAAATGATATGGGAAAAGCTTTTATATAAGCACAAGATGAAATATAGGTTGGCAATGTATGACTAAGTCTACTTCTGCCAGCTAAATTCTATGTTTATTTGTTGAAATAGTGCAAGACAATAAAAGCATCAAAAAGTTGATACCAAACACACATATACTTCCTAATGACATGGAGTATAAATCTGAATGGGAATGCAGCTGCAAACCTAATAGTAGTAAACATAATTTCTTGGTAATACTTCCCTACTAAGTATGTTATAAATGTAAACTGTATAGAAAGAGTACTTTGCAGAATCACCCTTCAGGAAAACAAATATCCAGTTTCGCTGTACATATTCAAAAGAGGGAGTCCATCAGAAGGCATATTCCAGAGGCATCCTATGATTTTTCTAAACTGTTTGCCGGTACACCTTAGGTACAACAGTGGTACAACTGTCTGGGAGATGCAGGAGTGGCAGCTATAGGCTGTACAAGATTCATCCCATGCAGTAAAAGTAAATAATATCTACACGCCATTCTCTATAGCATAAAAACTCCCTCCTTTGTATTCAATTATTGATTTACTTATCAGTTTGTTTGCTTGTATGTGTATTTATCTATGTCCAGTGTTCCTTAGGTATCTAGGTAGCTGTTTTTAGTTGATTTTCGCTTTGAACCCTGCATGTCCATGTTAGTTTTTCGCTTTTCCTCCTTTTTTAAAAAAAAAAATATTTGCTAAATCTTAATGTGCTGTCTGGGTGTGTAATAGTATTAGAATATCTCAAAAGTCCATAACAAAACTATTTTTGTAGCAATTATATCTTTACTTATCAAATTTTAGAAAGCAATGTTTGGGTCACGTATCTGCTCCTATTAAACATTTTAAATACAGAGCACTTAAGATGCCAAGATACCTTTGTCAGAAGAGTTCTAAGTCAGAAATTTAACAATATTTTTAGGGTAAACAGATAACCACTGCACATTTTTAATAAAATGCAAGATATATAGAAGTCACAATTCACATAAATGCTGTTCCTCCAGACAGCTTTTAAGCCAGACGTATAGACTACCCATGGTGATATTAATTGTCTGTGCAGTATATGATTTAAATAGCAACAAAATATATTAGTGCAAACAAAAGTCTATAAAGCTATAATATTGCATATCTGTAAAGCTGCAGCATATATCAAGGAGATGTAGGTTTGCTCACATTTCCAAGGTCAGGATTCAGTCCTGACCTCTGAGCACTGTCTCTTCTCTGAACTTAATATGAGTACTTTATTTTCCTCCCACCTCCTGATAACCATACTGCTTATCTGGCTGTTTGAAACTGTCCATGTATACATTGCAGTTTATTTCATGTCATGGCTGAAAAGGGTCTGTGAAGACCAACTCACTTAGTTGACACATAAAAATGAAAATAACTAAATTATAACAGACAATGCTACAATAAATTTCTTAAAATTGTGTTCTAATTTATATTAGTAACTTCATCCTGCACCCCTTAGGTTTTATTGCCACTCTGATTTTACTGCATGTGAGAGGAAGGCCAACAATAAAAAAGCAATACATGCTCTTTCTCTGGGATGCCATTACCTTCAAAAAAGAAAAGTACCGTATTAAGAAGCAAGCACAGATTACTATAGTATGTACTGAGCATAGAAACATAATCCAAAATCCTTCTCAAGAAACACAGATCAAACACATCAGTTCCAAGCAATGTGGGTTTGAGTACATGAGAAACAATCATCCTAGCCATATGTATAAGATGTGGAATAAATGACTCACCAGAGGTGAAGGAAATAAAGTGTCTGGGTAGCTACAGGATTTTTGTGACACATATTACAGCATAAGGTGTTTTTTTGTGTTTTTGTGTAATCTGGTTTGATAATGCATGTTATTAACAAAAAACAATAAATCTCTGTCAGCATACTAGCAACTCCGCAATCAAAAAAAAAAAAAAAACAACTCAGACTAGACCAAAAACATATTATACATCTATGCAAAACAAATATAAAAACAATCCCAAAAAGCTCTGGCAGACAATTAATTTGCTCTTCCACCCAGGTAAAGCCACAACCCCATAACCAACAACCAATAACCAAAGCGTGAGTATTACCTCACGAATCAACATCTACTTTATAAACACTATCCTCTCCATAGTTACACGGAACAATTCCACCCCAGTGTCTCTTCCACCTAATGTGGAAACTAACAACAACTCTTTTGACCTCAAACCTGTCCCAACTAACACCATAAGAACAATGCTAAAAAAAATGAAACCTTCTTCCTTAGCAGCTGACCAGCTCCCCAGTTAGTAGCTCAAACTTTCAGCCGATGCCATAGCTCTGCCTATCTCCATTCTGATTAATAGGTCTATAGCAGAAAAATATGCCCCAGAATGATGGAAAATTTCCTATATTACCCCTCTAGATAAAGGAGGAACATCAATAGAATTAATCAATTACAGACCCATAGCCATCCTTTCCCCCTGTGTCAAAATTCAGGAAAAATGTATACATGCTCAATTACTACAATGCCTGCTATCTCACAACCTTACCTCTCCCTCCTAACATGGTTTCAGACTGAATCACAGCACCACCACAGTCCTAATTAATTTCTCTAATACCATCAAAAAACTCAGAAATTCAAACCAGCTGGTAGCATCAGTCTTCCTAGACATGTCAAAAGCATTCCACACTGTCTCCCATCAGAAACTCCTTAGTACTCTTCCCTCACTAAACCTATCAAAGACTTCCCCCTCCTGGTTCCTAAGCGATCTTTCTGACAGACAACAATCAGTACGATGGAAATCCAAACTCTCACCACTTCTGCCTGTCTCGGTCGGAGTCCCCCAAGGATTCATACTAGGACCCTTTCTTTTCACCATCTTCTCTAATGATCTAGCTGCATCCACAACACATGCTAAAGTAGTTCAGTATGTGGATGATTTAACTTTAATCTGCTCAGCAGATACCTTACCAGACCTCCAAATAGTAGCCCAACAAGCTTTTAATGATATAGAAACATATCTAAGTAAATCACAACTAATTCTCAACCCTAAAAAGACAAGTCAATGCTATTTACCAGTAGCAAACAATCACCGACCACCCCTCCTTTCACCATTCTCTCAGAAAATAACACAGTCATCCAACCAGTTGAGCATACAAAACTCCTTGGTGTGACAATTGACAACAAACTCAGATTTGACCAACACATAGCCATCGCAATTAAGGAAGTTCATGTCAAACTTGTCTCACTGTACAGAAGCAAGCCACTCCTCAGTGACAATACCAGACTAGCCATATCCAGAAACCTTCTCCTCTCTATGCTCCTATATGCTTTCCCCCTCTTTGCCAACTTAAAAAGATCAGACTTAACCAAATAGTAAACTTGCTACAACAAAACAATCCACTTCGCAACCAACCTTCCCCACCAAACCCACCATTGTATTGCTCTACATAAATTAAATTGGCTCAAGCTACCTAACCTTCTCCATCTTTACCAAGTTAGAGTCACACACAATATCTTTCTCCATCCTGACAATTGCCCATCCCTCAAGGAATTGTTCCCTACTCATACCCACGAATTCTAAGATCTGCAGATAGAAACTTTCTCACAGTAAACAAAGCTAACAACACTCACGGTAAAGGCCTATTCTCAAATCAAATAGCCAAATTATGGAACTATCTACCCCACACCCTCCAAAAACACACCTAAATGTACCAGTTTCAAACAACTACTATTTGAACATCTATTCAAAAACTGACATTGCTCCTGTGCCAAACTTGACTGACGATATCTATAACTCTCTCAACACACTGTCTACTCCTTATCTCACTTTCTCCCTCTTTTCAGTGTTTATTACTACTCAAAAATAGGAAATCTCATTGTTCATAAATACTATTTAATATGGAGATAGTACTAATTTTATTTTTCTCACAGTGATCTTCACTGAAATGCTTGTATGTTTTTCTTTTTGAACCTGCATCTACTAGAAAACTGCATGGAATACTACTTTGTATAGATTAACTAGAGGATGTGTATTCTACATCTTACAGTATTGTATACTATTGTACTATTGAATTATTGTATTTTGCTTATATTTCTGTGGAGCTTTTCTCCTCAGGCCTCTACTGAAAATGGGCTTCTGGCCCAGTCGGACTTTTCTGGTAAACAAATGTAAGTAAGAAGTAAGTAAATGAATAAATAAATACATTTGTGGAGGTGTACACTGTGTTAATATTGTAAGAAATTAAATACAATAAGGAGTAGCCTAAAAGATGAGCAAGCAGTGCGGGTAGCTCTGTGGTACATTTGAGTGAGATACAAAAATAAAAAATGTTTATGCATTGGGTTATTGTGGGAAGCATTACTGAAAAGGATATCAATTTTATGGGTCTTGAAAGAACATCTAAATTCCAGAAATGTTCTTCAGTGACAATAAGTTTTCAATACAGTCAGACTAAATACTTTTACTAGCAAAAAGACAATAGCAGCATTTTTTGAAAGAGAAGAGACAGAAGAAGCAACGATACCAAATACCCTCATTTTTTCCTAATACTGTGCTTTCGCAGAACCCTTGGATGTTTTTTTAAAGATGAGAAGTCATCATTTGCTGTACAGCTAGTAAAACTGCAAATAACTTCAGAGAACACTTTGCCAGAGATTATATACTGTATTGGAAAAGTTTCAGATGGTACAAAACCATGTCATGGTGGCAAATAGCCATCCAGAGGAGGAAGCTGGTATGTGACTTGTCACTGTCGGACAAGGAAAACTATCAATCAGGTACCGCATCTTCTCTTTGGCCTGCTTGTGTATGTTGAGTTTGACAGCTTTAATGAGCCAATGAATTCATTTATACAGTCTATGTTGTTCTGAAAACATTACAGTACCACAATTTATACAGCTATCAAACTGAATAATATTGCTTGTTCTGTTAGAAGGATATGTTCATCCTTGAATTCAGTTTGCAAAATTGCTTTGACTCTGTGATAAAATTGTAACATTTCCTGCAACATTAAAAACATACTTCCATGCCAAAGTCTCAGTTTAAGGATTGATTTTTTTTTTTAGAGATATAATCAGACTAGTAATTTAAAATATGTAAGTATTCATATGTAAAAGTATTGTATTCATCAACCGTGAGTCACCTAAGCATAGACAAAGGGCAATTGATTGCTCTTGTCCCCTTTAAATGTTTAATACATAGACTGCTTAGATCACCTCCATTTTACATGCACTGTATACAAGTCAGATTGGCCTACAGTCTGAAGGGGCATCATTTATATTCATCACACATTCGACATTCTCATCCCAATTATATTCTGAAGTGTAGAGCTGCATATTTCAGACAGAAGCAAGCTGACACTAGGCATGTACTTGTCAACAGGAGATTTTGCTTATTTGTTTGATATTATCTTATCTGTCATGTTCTGCTCCATTTAAGAAATGTTGAGTTCCAAATGTGGGCCCTATTGTGTCCTAAAATTTGTGCTGAGCTGGAGATAGCAAAGAATGCTGCAACTGTTTTCCCGTTGGCCAAATTGTAAGCAGTGTATTACGAAGAATCAAGTGTGCATTACAGTCAACTGTATAACTGTATCAGAAGCCCTCATTAGGAACTACTAGTGAATATGTGTTTACTATCGTCTGACATTTAGACAGCCTTAAGCTAGCTACGCAGACTGGACAGGAAAAAATAAGTTAAGAAATATATAAATAAGTAAACACGCCATATACAGTGGATGAATTGGGGAAATGTCAGATGAAGATATATGTGCAGAATTTATATGATGCAGTCCAGGATGGTTTGAGAAATGTAATTTTTGAGACTTTCTGTTTTTATATGTTATGTTACAACACACAAGCCACTTGCTAGAACATGGTCTATCATGCTACTCTGGGATATTTTCTGTGTTTTCTGTGCAACTGCATGAGTCTTGTCTTCATTTCATGAAGGCAGAATGTTCCTGAAAAACAAATAATAATAATTAGTAATAATACGAGTGACTGGCAATACATAATATGTAGATCCTGAAGCCTACCCAGTTTGGAGTAAAGTTAGTTTCTATCATAAAGAATGATGTGTATGACACTTTTTTTAAGTAGCTTGGCCATATTGCCTGAATGGCATTGCTTCAAACACCGTTTTCATCCATAATACAAAACCCGTTTTGATTTGATAGCCATAGGGATAGAATAAAAGGTCTGCTGAGATACGCCTCAAGGGGGCTGCTTCTGTCCCCATGAACTTGCAATCATACCAGTACAATATTGATGGTGGTAGTTGACATTTTCAGACAGATTGCTTCTGAATGCGGCTTTCAGATCTATTAGAACAGCAGAATTCCATTTTAAATAAATACCGTAGTGTCAACTAAAAACGGAGTTAAACCATCCTAGGATGAAGCATTACAAAGGTAATTCCTGGTAACACAAGAAGCTAAGACCAGTAATGGGATTCAGATAACAGGAATGCTTCTAGTTCAATTTTCACAGCAATTAACAAGTTTGCTAGTTCCTCTGTCACAAGGATTTTAAATATTCAGGATTCTTTCCTCCTTCAATGCATGAAAGAAGCCTTTTAACACATGCTTAAAAAATGTAATTAAAAACAAAAGCATTCCTTCATTTCTTTCCATAGGAAGGCTTACTTCTATTAATTCCACTATGGTCCTTTAGAGCAGTTCTAAGCAAGCAATAATGCCTGACAGGGTGTGTGTTAATGTGTAATTAATGCCCACCGTGGGGTGTTGTCAGGCCCGATGCTGCAGGCAGAGGGCTACTACACTCCTGGAAGGGCATTAATTACACATTAACATACACCCTGGAGGGCATTATTGCTCTTAGACAATGGGCTCACTGTAAAATTGTTGAGTTGTACTTACTTATGTATTCTTTTAAATACTATTTTATTTTTTTAATATATTTTTGATGTAAAATAGTTCCTCCGCCTAATGTTTCATACTTGCTGTAGTCTATGTTAATGGTTTTGGAGGAAGCATTTTACATCAAACATATATTTATTTTATTTTACATTTGTTGACCAGGATAGTCCGACTGGATACATGTCCATTTTCAGAGGAGGCCTGGGGAGAAAAGCTCCAAGATAATAATACACATTGAACATTTAGTAAAGGCTAGTTTCAAGCAGATTACAGTCATAAGCAATACCAGCATTTAGCACCTATAGTACTTATTATAAAACACTTTACAAAACATACCATTATTTTCAGTTAAACATACATAACATTACATTCAGGTTTAAGACACACTGAGCAGCAGTTATACAATTGACCCTTCCTGAAATGGAGTGGTAGAAAAAAGTTAGAAGTAGTTGAAAGTAAGGCAACTAAGAAGTAGAGAGGTCACTAGTCGGGGTTAGTGCAAGGACATAACCAATGAGTTATGAAGTATTTCTTGAGTTTGTTTTTTGAATTGAGTTAGTGAGGGTTCTAGGGTCAAGTCAGCTGGGAGTCTGTTCCATATTTTTCCAACAGAGTTGGCAAACAGAGAGTCCCCAGCTGAGTAGTTGGATTTGTATGTTTGAACTAGGAGTCTAGTGGATGATCGCAGTGGCCAGGTTCTGGTGTAGGGGCTGATAATATTTTTTAGTGCAGGTGTATTTTCTGGTTGGTAAAGGACTTTATGTGCCACTATTAGCTGGTTGAACTGCAGTAGGCTTGGCAGTTCAAGCCATCCTAGGCAATTTAGGTTGTGACAGTGGTGTGTCCGGTAGGCTGTGCCAGGAGCAAATCTGGTAATGTGGTTATAGCAGGATGATAGTTTATTAAGATCTGTTTTGTTTAAGTTGGAGAAGAGAGGTGAGGCATAGAGACATATATAAAAAATAATAATAGTGCTTAAAAAATAATAAGCAAGTGAAACAAAACAATTTTATATACATACACAAGTACCCAGTCTCTTCTGCATTCACACACATATATATATATACACACATGGTCTCCTCTTCTTTCATACAGGTATTGATTCACACAAGATCAGTCTCACTTGCTCTCGCTCTCTCTGTCACACACAGTCTCCTCTGCTTGCATACATGCATTCAGTCATACAACACATACATGCATTCAGTCACACATCACTCTAGCTTTCTCTCTCACTCTCTGGATCATACCTCTCAACCTCTTACAACAAGAAATTTGGACAAATCCTAGAATAATGTGGGGGTGGCAACATGGGGACACATGTTTAATAATGCTCTTATAAACTTAGAAGGTTGCTAGAATAATAGGCTTAGCCTTCACAATAGCATACATTTCTGAAGGTTATGAAGTCTGAAACTGAAATGCCTGACAATATTTGGAGACTACAACCCTCTGTGATTTGCCAGAAAACCACATTTTATGAGGAACAGATACAAAAATATAAGGCAAAAATCTGGACAGTTGAGAGGTATGCTCTGAATCTCTCTCACACACATACACACACACACACACACACTCACACACACACACACACACACACACACACACACACACACACACACTCTGCTTTCATGCACGCATTCACACACACATACAGACAATCATAACCACGCACAATTCTGTTTCCCTCACTCGATTGCTCTCTCTCTTACTCTCATAGACACATACACTCACACACACACCTTAATTTTAATTTCTCTTTTTTTATTTTACACTCGCTAAACAGTAAAAGTGCTGCTTAACAAGTGTAAAATAACGGCTCACTAGCTCTCACTTTTAATGACAAGCACTCATACACTCAAACACAGTTATAAACACACATACACCTACCTTTTTTTTAGTTGTCTTCTTTTTAATATTTTACACTCACTAAACAGAAAAGCACTGCTTAGTGAGCGTAAAATAATGGCGGATGTTCAGTTTTGTCAGTCTGAGCTCCACAGTGGCTTGATATGCTGCTTGAAGCAGAGTTTTCGTTATTCTCAGTGGGCATTACTTGTACATTAAATAATACCCTGCTGGAAAATGTTCATTCTTCAATCAGTGTACTGATGTACAGTAAGCCCTCTATCTAAGGGTTATGAACATACTATGTTGTTACAGTGGTTTGCTCAGACACATGTGATCACAACATAAATGAAGTTTGGCAACAAACCAAGTTGTCCTGGGACATCTTCATGGGGGGAGGTAGGTTGTTATTAGGGGGAGTTAAGTGGGTTGGGGAGGTGAAAGGGTTAAGTGGAGGCAGGGATGGTTTGGAGGAAATGAGATAGGGATGGGGAGGGGCCTAAGAGGTTTAGTCTAGTGTAGCTAGGTTAGGCAAGCACATTTTGGCGTGAACTTGCTATGGCAGGTTCTATGTCCAAGACGACCTGTGGGTACTGGTGTGGTCAGATAGGCCTGGGAATGGTTCTGTAGGGAAGAGGAGGGGATGCTTGTTAACATGGGTTTAGGGTGTGGATGTTTATTGTTTGGTGGGACTTGTTGGCTGTTAGCATAATTACATTAATTTAGTATAACTACATTAATTGTCTGATTCCAAAGGCTTGTTTTAGTATTAATATGCTCTCCGCTGAGTCTTTAGAGTAAGCTGTTTGGGGGTGATCTTTTGTTTGGAGGCTTCCTGTTCTGGGGGTTTAAGTCTTCATCTCTGTAAGCTTGTTGGTGATTTTGTGTGTGGATGTTGGGACCGGTGCTTGGTTAGGTTTACTCATTTCTGATTTGTGTTGGCATTCTTGTTTGGTGGGTTGTAGTGACGAATGGTGGAGTGTTGCTGTTGCCTTGTTTCTTAAGGAGAGTGGATGCCTTTTTCATGGGTTGACAGTTTTCCCACAAGGAACTGTAGTCAACTTTGCATGTGCAGGTGTGATAACAGCCATATTGGAGGACTAAGGTAGGGCTTGGTTAATTGCAATTGGGTTGTTTCAAAAAAAAAAAAAAAAAAAAAAAAGAATGAATGAGAAATCCTATTGCGGGAATTGGTTGCAGTTCATTTTCTTGGGGTGGGTTAGGTTCATAGGTTCATAGGTAGCTACTAGGCTATCGGCCCAAGGGCCTACATAAGCCTAGCCAACAAGGTTCCCTGGTTTACGCCACCCAAGAAAGTTATTTTCCTGTGCCACTGTCGAGCAGAGACACAGAAGTGATCCCCAGGGTATATTTCCTATTTCCCAACCACTCATCAAGATTTTTCTTGAAGAGTGCTAATGAAGAACTTTGCTTGACCTAGATGGGTAGCCTGTTCCAGAGTATGGGAAGTCTCTTGGACAGGAATCTATTCCTCCAGCATGTCCTGTTTATTGTGGTGACAAGGTTTAGGTCCCTAGAGCGTGTAGTTCAGAGGGATTGGGATTTCTTTAGGTGTAGCATGTACAACAGCTCTGGGTTTGACATAGCTTTATATGTTAGGCAGAGATCACCTCAGAGTAGGTGATATGCTATGGAGTAAAGCTGGAGTTTTTTGAGGCGGTCAGTATAGGGCATTTGTTTGAGGCCAGTAATCCTCTTTGTGGGGTACTTCTGTGGCCTTTTCAGCTGCTGCAGATGTCTTGTGAGGTACATTCTAAAAGGGGCATTGTACTCTATAATGGGTCTAATGAGTGTCGAGTAGAGAGGAACAATGACCTCTTTTTTCCTGGATGAGAACCCTTTTATGATGAGGTGTGCCACGTAGAAGGACTTCCTGACTACTGTGGTGATGTGACTATCAAAGGAGAGACTACTGTCCACCTAGGTCCCAAGGTCTTTTATCACGCATTCGGTGTTAAGTACATTGCTGCCTATGTGGTAGTTCATGGGTACAGAGTTTTTGCCAAAGGGGTTGATACTGCACTTTTTGGCATTGAGCTTGAGGCCATGGCTCTGACACCAGGCATCTGTCTCAGTGAGGCCCTTCTGTAGGATGTCCAAATCATTTGGGGACTTGACTATGGCTCCTAGTTTGCAGTCATCTGCGAACTTCATTAGTCAGTGGCCTTCTGTGTTAGCCTGTACTTCAGAGAAGTAGATACCAAACAGGAGAGGTCCCAGGACAGAACCCTGTGGTACTCCACTTGTCACTGCTTTGAGGTCAGATTTGGAGTCTGCAACTTTTACAGTGTGGGTTCTGTCAGTGAGCCAGTTGGCAACTCATATTGTGACGTAGGGATTTATACCTAGTTTAGTGAGTTTAGCTATAATTCCAGAATGGGGGATGGCGTTGAAAGCCTTGGCAAGGTCAAGATAGGCTGTGTGAACCACCTTATCCTCATCTATGGCTTTGTTGACTGCTTCAAACAAGTCGATCAGGTTCAGGAAGCATGATCTGCCTTTCACAAACCTGAACTGGGTGGGATCCAGAGTTTGGAGGTTACCAATGTCTTTGTTTATGAGTTCCATGATGATAAGTTCCATGGCCTTGCAGACCAGGCTCGTCAGGCTAATAGATCGATAGTTCCTGGGATCAGTGGTGGCTCCCCCTTTGTGGAGTGGGATAACTGTTGCTGTGCCCCATTCAGTGGGCACAAAGCCTGATGCGAGGCTGTTACTGAACATGGTGCTTAAGTGGGGAGCCAGTTTGTTCTGAAGTTCATGTAAAACGCAGCCTGGGATGTTGTCCAGTCCCATGGATGCTGTGTTTTTCGCTTTAGAGAGTGCAGCTTTTACCTGTGTAGTTGTGATTACAGGGACTCTGCATTCTTCCTATATAGATATGGGCCCTTTAGGGGGTGAGAGGGGGGTAAAGTTAGCACTGAACCTATCTGCCAGGATGTTGGCAATATCAGTTGGTTCTGTAATTTTCTTGCCTTTGTGCTGTAACTCAGATCAGATCTGGGTGTTGCCATCGAGATTCTTGACATAGCTATAGAATGCTTTGTGGTTGTCCTTGGAATTAGTGGTGATTTTGTTTTCATAGCTAGCTTTGGAGGATCTTATAAGGGATTTCAGCTTCTTACTGAGGCTGACCAGGGAGCTCCTCCACTCATGGGATTTTACTCTCTTTTGCAACAGTTTCTTCCTTCTGTTGTTCAGTTTGTTTATGGCAGGGGACCACCAGATTGGCTTCCTTTTTTGGGAGGATAGCATCTTGGTTCTGTTTGGGATAGCATGATCCATGCACTTGTGTAAGTACTTATAGAGTGCATTTGTGTAGGATTCAGCAGTTTTAACTGTATTGTCCATCTGCATGGGTGTCATGAAGTTCACCACTTTTGTCTTAAGCATGAAGTTGGCTTTGGAGAAATTTTTTACTGTAGTTTCCTTAATGGGGGGTGGGGACAGGATGTGGATATCAAGGGTGATTAGCTTATGGTCGGATCGGACCAATGAGAAGTTGACTTCAGGTGTGGAACACCGGTCACTCATGTTGGTAAGGACTAGGTCTAGGATATTGTTGCCCCTGGTGGGGGTGTGGATAAGTTGATCCAGGGCATTGGAGTTTATGAATTCCAGAAAGCATTGAGCTAAGGAGTTGGTACGAAAGTAGTTTTCCCAGTTAATGGTGGGGTAGTTGAGGTCACCCATAATTAGGGTGTTTGGTTGAGCCCTAATATTTTCCAGTGCATCAAGAAAAGAGGAGTGGGAATCCTGGGGCATGGTGGGGGATCTGTAGCAAGCTACAATTTGGATTGCAGTTTTGCCCAGAGTTAGTTGCACTTGGATAACCTCGGATGCATTATGCTGAGCAACTAGCCTGGAGGTGTGGATATCCTGAATGAATATGGACACACCTCCGCCTTTGGTGTTTCGGTCCAGGTTACATGGCCAAACTGTTTGGTATGACTTATAGCCTGGTAGTGCAGGGGTGCTCTCTGGAGCCTTGAACCAGGTCTCAGTCACTGCACAGATATCGATGTTCTCCATTTTAAGGAGTGCCTTGAGTGAGTGCATTTTGAGATTTAGACTTCTAGCGTTGAGTAGCATTACCCTCAGTTTTTGCTTGCCTGTTCCTGTTATGGTGGTGCATTTGTTATTTGAACCTTGCCTAAAAAAGACACTATAGGGGCAGCAAGAGCCTTAGCCAGTATCCAGAATCCCAGGGGTGACAGGTGCAAGCCATCTGTGGCAAAGCATCGTCGTCTGTCGACCATGTCAACTCAAGCAGACAGACGATGGATCCCCTTAGAATGACACCAGAAGCTTAGCCAATTGTTGAAGTCAATCATTTTGTCCTTGTACTGTGGTATCATTCTGGGCAATGGCAGAATGCTACTCAGGGCTAGGGTCATACCTGCCTGGGCTACAAGATCGGAGAGCTCTTCCATGTCTCTTTTCATGTAGTCCATGGAGGGGAGATTTGGCGACTGCCACAGTTTCAGGCCCATTCTGCTATGGTAATCTCGGTGGTGCTGGTGGGGTCAGACAAGGTGGGGGGTTCTGTGCAGATGTTCCTGCTCATGCAAGGTGTAGCTGTCCTCATTTGCCTCATGGTTTGGTCTCTTCTGCATGAGGTTGGGATTTTTGGAATCATTGCTGGGGATCGAGGGAATTGGGTGGGACTGTGACTGATTTTCGGGCTTGATGTCCTGGTGCTCCATTCTGGCTTTCTCTCGGGAGTGGCGGCTTTCATACACTGTGGAGTCGTGTGTGTGCTGGCTGGTTTCCTAGGGATTCTATGCAGTGGTGTCATTCCTTTCTTGGCGGGGAGTGGAGTTGTCTGGATGGAGTCTGGATTATGCACTTTTCATTTAAATTTTGAGGGATTTGTCAGTTGTGAGGAACAGCTAACTGTGTCTCCTATGATAGTTTAGTTTTGGATATTTCCTCCTAGTGATACCAGAATCACTTTAGGCAGAGGTGCTTGGACTGACTCATGAAGAACACAGAAGTGTATTTGAGACCTGCATCCTAGTAACCCTCCTTTTGATGTGGTGTCGCATTCGTGGGGCAGCATTCAGCCTCCCAGCTTTGCTTTCACCTTGGTGCATGTATTCCCTTACAGCAACTTTCTCTATTACTGTTTCAGCACTGTAGTGTTAATTGATTTCTGCTCATATGCAGAGACTTTGTGGATTTCTGCTCACAGTCTTGTGCTCTGCTGACTGCTGTGCATTTTGTCCTTGTTGTACTGCTTGTTATTAGACAGGCTTGTGGCCTTTTCTGCAGTTTGATGGCCGATTCTTTGTGCGTGTCTTTTGCTGCGGTGACTGCTGAGTGTAGTTTCTGGACAGTGACTGGATTTTCCAGGGGGGATCAATGCATTGCCTCGGTGAACAGTTGCAAGTAAGTGAGCAAATAATAAGTGGAGACCAAACCATGTTTGGTTCTTTAGGATGAGCCACTGGGCAGAGGCTTTGCTGCAAAGCATTACTGCATGTCGTGTCAACAAACAGATCAAATACTGAGCATTTAGAGATGTTTATTTTGTGAAATACCCATGGACTGAGTTAAATATGGATTTTGTTTTCCATGACCCACTTGCCGTCAGGTGTCTCTTGGCTGCAGCAAATTACTATGCAGTATATCCAGTGGTGGAATTTTTTTTTTCCCTCTGCAGTTGGTATATTGGGGGCCACTCAAATTACACTCACGCTGTTGGCAGCATTTGATCATCTGGCTGGGTGCTTGCCTGTGCTAATTGGTTGTCAAGATGTTTAGAAATGCATGAAATTCATGGCGACATAAATAAATATTGCATGAACAATAATTAATGTTTCATTTCCTGCATTAGACAAAAGTCAGATATCAACACAGTTGTGTTTACCATTGTGTAAGCTTTGAGGTGAAATCTTTTAATGCTTTGTGTGTGGCATGGTTTTGGGATTGGTTTTGTTTTCAGGTTCTTGCAGATGGTGGAGGGTGCATTTTCATTTTTGACTTTGTGTTTGGCTGTGGTGGACACTGAACGCTTTGCCTGTTTGAAGAACCACAAATTTCTTTTGCGGGCTTTAAGCTCAGAGTATGAAGTTTGCTTTAGGTAGCATGATAGTCTGCTCATGCGCGGACTGTGTGGTGCAGATGTGGGGCTGCTTAAAATGTTGTTTGCAAGCTGTCACTGTAGATCCACCATTCCTCTCAACTGTACAGGTTATTTTGCAGGATGTCCAGATTCTGCCTCATATTTTGGTGTGTTCCTCCTAAAGCAGGTACTTTTCTGGCAAATAGGGTTGAAGTCATTGAATAATGACAAACATTTGCATTTGAGACTCCACATCCTTCAGAGGATTCATGCTAATGCAAAACCCATTATTCAGTCAATTTTCTAAGTTGCTAGGGGCAATGTTTAAAATCTGTCCCTAGTTGTCCCCACATCATTTAGGCTTTGTCCAGATTTTGGCTCTAAGAGGTTGGAGAGGTGTGATATCCACTCTGGCATTTTTTCTGAAAGTCAGTTTTATTCATGTTACAAGAACTTTGGAGTCAGCTTCATAAGCATTAAGTTAATTTATTAACTTTCAATGATATGCTGCCCTGATTATCGACATTCTGACTAGCCAATCTGAATATACATGCTACTGCAACCTGTTCTATCAACCTTTTAAGTTTGTAAGGGGAATACTTAAAATAATACCTGATTGTATTTTGTAAGCTGCTAGTCAGCTATTATTAGGTTTGCTGCATTGTGTCCATTTGTTCCACGTTATGTTGGTTACTGTGCTTCATTTGGAGATGGAAGGTTAAGACCTAGGCAGATGGCTTTACAATATGTTAGCTTAGCTTGTACAGGGCGCTAATGGATGTGGTCTGGAATCGCAAGGTTACCCGGGTAGTGGATATTGATAGTTCTCTTCATGTGTGGGGTTTAGTTGTACTGTACTCGACTGGCAGTTAAATTTATCTTGGATATTTGATAGGGTCATTGGAAGCATAGCTTCAGTTATGGCTGCTTTGTCATAGATGTGAGTGGTGGTGGTACATTCCATCCCGGGTTGGCAGGATAGGTTGTCTTTGAAGATGTCTTGGAATGTGGGTTATATATTTTGGATGATTTACATGTCTTTTTCTTTCTTGCAGATGGGGTCTTGGAACGCTGTGGCTGTAATTTGGAATAGGTGGGTATAAGGTGGAGCCTTTTCTTTACATACTAGAGGGTTTACTTTTCTCCCTTTCTTTGTAGATGATGGTGTGCCAAGTACCAGTTGTGGCAATACACAGTGAATTCACAGATGATGGAAGCAGTGGAGAGTGAGGAGGTTACACATGGGGAGCACAAGTGGGCAACAGTTACTGACGGAAATTACTGAAGTGCAGATTGCTGAAGTGCAGAAGGCATCATATGGTGGCTTGAAAGGGGATTTGAAAGGTGATGTTTTGATAGGATGGATGTTGCCACTGGAATGGGGCACAAGGAGGGTCTGAGTAATTACATTAGTAAGGCATGTTATAGCTCTGTGTTTAATTAGTGGGATCTGGTTATTGCACTGGTATAGGGGCAAGCAAGGAAGAGGTAGGTAGGGGGCCAAAGGGAAAACTGTTGGGGATGGTTTATGGGGAGTCTGGGGATCCCATGGGATGAGTAGGGTAACTACATTCAAAGGAGCACAGGAACTTGTTGGGCTACAGATCTATGGCTCTTGTAAGCAAGTGAAGTTCAATCCTTGCTTTCTGGGCGCCTTGGGGTGGTTGTATTCACTAATCCAGTTGTTTGAACCATATGTGGGGGAAGGGCCAATGAGGTGTTGGACAGGGTGCTGGAGTTTGTTCCTCATGGGTGGTATCTTTGGGGTGACAAAATTGTCTCTTGAGTAGTTAGTGTTAATGTTACATACCAAGTTAAGGTTTACAGAATAGCACAAGCATCAATTCACTTGGGGGTTTCGGTGAATTTTGTAGATAGGGTTTTAGGAAGCATGGTAGTAGGTAGGTGGCTGTGTTGGGATAGTTGTAGAAAATGGGTGCGTTGTTATGGGGGAGCTGGAAGGTTTAAAGGAAGCTTGGTTGCAGGAGTAGGCAGCTGTAAGACAGGTTTTAATTACCTACTAGTGATAGGTAACATAAAGAAACAGATCTTTCGACGGGAGAGGCCAGGGACAAACAGAGATTAAGATGGTTTACTAATGAGTGAATTGGGGGCATTATGGCTGGACATGTAGAGTACTTCAGGGCTGAGTATAGGCGAGTTTTCAGGAACTAGGTCAAGGGGTGCTGGTTTTCTGACATCTAAGGTTAAGACATTAAAGTTTTGGAGTTAGACTATTCTCTACGGTAATTGAGTTGTTGCACATCCAGAACTGGGTTGTTGGTGGGCTAAGTGATATGCTACAGTCGACAGGGTCCTGGGTGTGAGACTTGATACTAGTTGCTTTGTCTGGGTGTCAATTTGAGTTCAAGGGGTTACAGTTTGTGGTTTTGTTGTGGTTACAGGTTGTTAGTCCTTTCAGGTTGTGTCATGATTTCAGCTTTGAAGGAAGCAGGCTTAAAGGGTATGTATTCTCTTGTTGGATGTTCTGGTGGTACAGCGTGGTCATGGTAATTCTACTTTATGTAGTTTCATTAGGTCTGTTTCAGTGATGGTATAGCAAGGTGGCTTTATGATGGGATTCTAAGGTGCTTTACGGATTATGGGTACACCGAATGATGTTTGGCTTGACCCTTCCCTTTATGGGAAGTAGCGGGTTGAACAATTTTGGGTAGAAGGGAGGGGAAACAGCCTAGTCAGGCTGGTTGGCGGAGAAGAGGGATAGGCTTGCCTATTCTGTTCCCCCTCTGGTGTCTGGATGTTCATTTCAAGGATCTGGGGAAATTACTGGGACATCTTCATGGAGGGGGGGTTAGGTTGTTATCAGGGGGAGTTAAGTGGGTTGGGGAGGTGAAAGGGTTAAGTGGAGGCAGGGATGGTTTGGAGGAAATGAGATAGGGATGGGGAGGGGCTTAAGAGGTTTAGTCTAGAGTAGCTAGGTTAGGCAAGCACATTTTGGTGTGAACTTGCTATCCACCCACCCTCCCCTTTTCGTTGGTGGGTTGGGGGGATTGGGGTTATTTTATCAGTCAGGGTAGGCAGAGAAGGGAGACAGGTGTGCCCTCTTCTGTTGCCCCTCTGGTGTCTGGATGTTCATTTCAAGGATCTGGGGAAAGGAAAATGAGCAGCTGGAGGAAGCTTGCTGAATAGATAAACAAGCTGAGGTAAGGATGCTGCTTATTTGGTGGAAGGTAATTCAATGAATGATGTATGAAGTGAGATGGGATGCTGCTTCATAAGTAAAGTAAGCGAGCAGAGGTATGGACCCTGCTTACTGGGCATGGTGAGTAGGTACGCTGCCCTGATTAACATTACGAGGATGGTGTTTAATAAGTAAAGTAAGCAAGCAGAGGTGTGGACCCTGCTTGTTGGTCTGAGAGAGTAGGTACGCTGCCCTGATTAACATTACATGGATGGTGCTTCATAAGTAAAGAAAGCGAGCAGAGGTATGGATGCTGCTTACTGGGGCAGGGTGAGTGGGCACACTGCCCTGATTAACTTTACAAGGATGTTGTGCTGTGTTTAGAATCAATTATGTTATGAATAGCTGTAATTAATGAATTTGGTGAACAAAGCTATGTTATGGAAATTTAATAAAGGTTGTCAAATGTCATTTGGTGTGATGTGTTGATTGAAGGGGACCGGGACAAATGAAGTTTGGCAACAAACCAAGTTGTCCTGGGATATCTTCATGGGGGTTAGGTTGTTATCAGGGGGAGTTAAGTGGGTTGGGGAGGTGAAAGTGTTAAGTGGAGGCAGGGATAGTTGGGAGGAAATGAGATAAGGACGGGGAGGGGCTTAAGAGGTTTAGTCTAGAGTAGATAGGTTAGGCAAGCACATTTTGATGTGAACTTGCTACCCACCCTCCCTCTTTTTGTTGGTGGGTTGGGGGAATTAGGGTTATTTATCAGTGGGGGCAGGTGGAGAAGAGGGACAGGTTTGCCCTCTTCTGTTCCCCCTCTGGTGTATGGAGGTTCATTTCAAGGAGCTGGGGAAAGGAAAATGAGCAGCTGGAGGAAGCTTGCTGAATAGATAAACAAGCTGAGGTAACGATGCTGCTTACTTGGTGGAAGGTAATTCAATGAATGGTGTATGAAGTGAGATGGGATGCTGCTTCATAAGTAAAGTAAGCGAGCAGAGGTATGGACCCTGCTGACTGGGCATGGTGAGTAGGTATGCTGCCCTGATTAACATTACAAGGATGGCGCTTCATAAGTAAAGAAAGCGAGCAGAGGTATGGACACTGCTTACTGGGGCAGGGTGAGTAGGTACGCTGCCCTGATTAACATTACAAGGATGTTATGCTGTGTTTAGAATTAATTATGTTATGAATAGTTGTAATTAATGAATTTGGTGAACAAAGGTGTGCTATGGAAATTTAATAAAGGTCGTCAAATGTCATTTGGTGTGATGTGTTTATTGAAGGGGACCAGGACAATAGAACCCTGAGGACACGAGCATTCTAGTTATCTCCTGTAGAGGCACATCTTATTTGAGCATATAGTGGGATATTTAAAAAAGAAAAAGAGAAAAAAAAACACAAATTGGGATATGTGTTGACAGTAAAATGCAGAGAAATTCAGCATTATAATTTAATTCTAAATAATATGCTTTCTGTTTTTTGGTGTCAAATGTTTTTTCAAGTTAGTGGAAGAATTAAATATTGACATAGAAATATTGCCAAAAGTCATTTACAGGTGTGGAAAAGAAAATATTCAACATCAATGAAGAGAAGCCCATACTAGTGATAAGCAAATACAGGTCATCCTGGCAGCCTTAGTGTATGGGCGCAGAGGTCACTCAGGGAAGCCACTTTCAGGAAATGAATGAGTGCCATCACCTGGAAATGCCGAACGAATGTCATGTCAGCAAAAAGAGAGCAACACTAAATCCTGAAGAAGATAAATATCATCTGAGATTCACAGTTTTATTAATGGTACAGAAGTGGGCTCAGCAAGCACCTCTATGATAGTTTTAATGTCTATGGTAGAGAATGTGTATGAAGTTCTTGCATCTAAAATATATTATTTAACAGGAAGCTCCTTAGAAAAATTAAATTATGTTGCCAGCTTTACCTGGTTCAAGGTATTATTTGAACTAAGAAGAGAGGTTAGTTCTACCGGTTTATTATCAGAAATGCAAAATTCAGAACATAATGAGGTTGAAATACCAAGCCCTAATAACAATGTACTTCATAGTAATTAGGTTACAATACTGAATGGAAATACCGAAGATACTGAATTCATTTTTGATATCAACAATGTTTTTATACCTTCAGCCGCTTACCTGCCTACTTTCCAGCAGTATGAAAGTACACCATTCAGTACTGCACATTGCTAAAGTACATGTTTTTACAGGGGGCAAGCCCCCCTGCACACCCACACCCCCTGCAAATTATATATTCAAACTCCAAGATCACACTACAGTGAGGAAAAGGGTAAATTTCCACTCTGCACTGTACTGCAATCTCTGTTTGTAACATCATCCGTATATAAGCAAATGCACAGTGGCATTTGAGAAAACGTACACTCATAGAATTGATCTTTGGCAATACAGGAATCAGCCAAAACATATTTGGCATTCCCATGTTCGCTGAACCTCAATTCTTCATTTTGATAGTAAACCAATTCTACCATAATATGTGCCTCTGTGATTAGAGTGCAATAGCGTTCTGAAGAGTAAGTATGCATGAAACGGGACAAACACTACAAGTCCAACTTGAGCTAAAATACATCCTTTTAAAGTTTGAAAGAACAATGCTTGGACTTATTCAATGGTTTCCTGAAAGCAAACACAAAGTAATGTCTATTCCATTTCAGACACATAAGTCAATGGCTGGTGCAAAAGTACCATTTAGCTCCATTTTATGTAACTTCACCCAGCTATATACTCTCAAGATTAAGTACTGAGTTGCCTCAGAATTTCTTCCTACAACAGAAATACCAGCAACACCTGAAAAAGCCAGCTGCTAGACACCTGTAGTAACCTGATGCAGCTTCACATCTCAGGAAATATGACTCATGTTTCTGCAGAACCAGCCATCTCCCAACATTGTTCCTCATATTTTTTCTGGATAACTCTCAAGCTGTATGGCAGCCTGGTACACGAGATTGCACTGTATGCCTTAGCAGATCCCATGTGACTCTGGATGAGCTGCCTCTATCATGCAGGTGTTACAAACTGTACTTCAGGAAGTCCATGCTTTGGGAGCAGCCAATGCAGGTGTTACAAAGTGTACTTCAGGAAGTCCATGCTTTGGGAGCAGCCAATGCAGGTGTTACAAACTGTACTTCAGGAAGTCCATGCTTTGGGAGCAGCCAATGCAGGTGTTACAAAGTGTACTTCAGGGAGGCCATGGTATGGGAGCAGCCAATGCAGGTGTTACAAAGTGTACTTCAGGGAGGCCATGGTATGGGAGCAGCCACAATTTCTGAAACAGGCATTGGAGATTAAGAAAGTGTCATCTAAGACTGTCATTTTAAAATAAAGATAAACATCTCTACAGCGTATCTTCTTTGTACCAGTTCAAGCAACTACAGTTTATAACATTTGTACACATTCCCTGAAAGGTCAATAAATAAAATATTACATACTTCCTCCGCCTTCTTTTATTTCACTTAGCATTGTTTTTACATAAACACACATAATATATATGATGAAATCACCTTTCAGATACACATTCAGTATGTTTTAAAGGGCTGTATCCACAGGTATTAGTATCATTTCAGTTATAGACACCAGGTGCACATTCCCTTAAATAGAGATTTGTTTTACATTCTGTCTATCTACCATTCACAGTTGCTGCTATATGGTTATAGACTATTTCAGACTGTGTACAGCATACCAAATTCAACTTTCTCACACACTGTTACAAAATTGCACTTTCATGTCCCACTGCTATATATGATTTGTTGCTACAAAAAGAGATTTTGATGCAGTTGGAATTGGCTTTCTGGCATGATTTTATAACTTATTATTTCGGGCACGTTTACTGTTAAAATAGTTACACCCGAACTTTCAGACATGAACTATTAATTTGATTCAGATACTTGGATGTAAATACAATATTATTACTGTAGCACTAGAAACTAAAACTTGTGTTTACTTACTATACTTCTATTTTTATACCGTACATCACTGCGGTGGTAGTGCTGCGGTAGCGTTGTCGCCTCACAGTAAGACGTTGCCCTGTTAGATTCTCAGCTAGAGCGTCTTCTGTGTGGAGACATTGGTGAATGGGCATACCTTTGTTGAAGGTTGTGCGTCAGGGCTGGCAACTCGGCACGTAAAATTCTACTGCCAATCATTAGCGGACCGGAGTTCCGCTGTGGAGACCCCTAACTGGGAAAAGTCAAAAGACACGACAACAACACCCCACATACATATACTATGTGACCAGAATGACTATGTGCCAACTAATATTGTATGTAGATGATTTTTATTACATCTTGTGCATGAAAATGTGCTTTTAGAGCAGTTTTCTTATCATTGAATGAATAAATAAACATAAAATAGTAAATCATACCTTATGCATACACATATATATATATATATATATATATACATAAAACAGTAAAACATTCTTTACATGTACATTGTTCTTGGTAGAAAATGTAAAATCAGAGCAGTGCAGGCAATGTGAAAACACAGTCATTTTATCTCTCTACCTGATATTTAGTTTTTTCTCCTTTGTCAGTTAGTTTATTGCCAGTAGCAAAGTCTGTAAATAATGATAATGTATTCTTATGTGTGTGCAACATTATAATGAAGTAGTGTTCAAACCATACATCACCATACTTAAAAAAGCACTAGGAATTTCATTTTCCTAACTGGATAAGAACACTTCCACTGCAGGAATGCTATGTTTAGTATCACACTTTCAAAAATAATTTCCACCTATGTGACACTAAGTTAAGCATATAGGTTTGTGAAAAATTCAAAATGGAAATTACTGTTTTGCACATGTACTAGTCAACGCAGGTTGTTAAACAGCCACAGGTGGTGAACAGACAGCCATCCGTCCTGTGCCAGAACAGACATACATGGAAGTGCACAAGTTGCCATATCAGATTAAAATGTGATTAACATAATAACCTGCCAACAGGTGTGAGGACTAAGTTATTACAGCAGCCCAGCTCTCTAGTTCTACAGTTTATTTATAGCAGTTAAACAAAAAAGAATGAGAGAAACAAAATGCATTGCTACAGAACCAATCAGCACATAGTACTATGTGTACCCTATTTCTAGTGCTCATTTAGTAATTAGAGTGCATCAAAAAGTCAGTTGATATCTACAAAGCTTACAATATTTAATTCATTATAACTGTGAAATATTCCATGTAATCTATTTTCTAAACACAATAGCATCATCTGCAGGGGATTGTATAAGGGGAAATGACATTTTCAAAAGATGTAAGAATGGTGAGGTGGTCTGTTATCACCAAGTACTGCCCACTTTATGAACAATACTCACCATGAAGCCAGCTGATGATCCAAAAAAGCATGTTAAATCTCCTGTAAGTGTTTTGCAACAGGTATCTTATATCAAATTAGACAGAGTAGTGAGAGATGGATATTAACCCAAGAGGACAATCAAAAAAATGCTGCTAAGTGCAGAAATGACTACTAGCAACAAATCAGGAGCAGTAAATAAATTGCATTCCCGTTTCTGATACAAATGAAGTAAGACCAAATGACATACAGGTGTAACAAGAGCTACTGCTGTGCATAGAGATGAAAGCCAGAATCACAACACTTCATTTTATATGCCACAGAGCTAAAGTCCAAATATGTTTTTGTTTTATAGCCATCGCACTTTACTACTCAAATACTTTTCACAATACTAGATTATTGATCCAGCTTATCGTTCTGTCTTTATACAATTTAGTAAAGTTTTGGTTCATGGTACCTTAGAAAACTTTATCTGCCGATATGCCTGGAGGGTGTAATAAGTCTTCTTACAGAACAAATGCAGTAAAAATTGTTTTGATTCTGACTTCATTGAAGCTTTCCTTCAGGTATTCTTGCGAGGGCTCTAACAAGTCAAATAAAAATAATATTTTCCGATCGATGTACAGATGCAACAAGTAGTCTACAAAGTTAATAGACTGCACTACCATTCTGCCAGTGTTCTCCATGAAGACACTTATCCAGTAGTTATAACTATGGGTACAGTCTACAGACGTACAACTAAGTTCACAGGCTTATTAATGCCCTGTATATATTACTTTAGAAAAAGCATTACAGTGTCAGATGTTTATTGCAAAAACAATAAACACATAATTTTTAAGTGAATTAACTTACTTCACCATATGTTAGGCCTATAATTTTATCTTGTTAGATGCAAGTGTTACTGGTGACAGTTGTAGTGTGGGTTACTATCACGAGTACTGAGAGAAATCACTTCTTGATGAATAAACATAGTTGATCTAGTGAGAAGAGCATTTGTTAGCTTGGAATAGCCACTTGCATAAGTTATGAGCAACACATCTCCTGTAATATGAATTATTAATCTGATGTTCTCCTTAGCATGGAGAACATAGATATCTGTGCAGTAACAGAAACCTGGATCAAGGCTCCCGAGAGCACCCCAGCACTACCAGGTTATACCTCATACCATGCTTTTCGGCCCGAAAACTTGGACCGAACCACAAAAGGAGGGGGTGTATCAATATTCATCAAAGATACCCACACCTCCAGGTTGGTGGCACAGTATGAAGCATCAGAGACTATCCATGTGCAACTAACAGTGGCTAAAACTGCCTTCCAGTTTATAGCCTGCTACAGACCACCCACCCAAACCCAGGAACTCCACTCGGCCTTCCTGAGAACACTGAAAAATATGAAGGTCTCTCCAAACACCATTATATTGGGTGACTTCAACTACCCAAACATAGACTGGGAGCATTACTCTAGCTCCAACACCCTAGCCCAAAGGTTCCTAGAATTTATAAACTCAAATGCTATGGAACAACTTGTTACCACTCCCTCAAGAGGGGAAAACATACTGGACCTGATCATCACCAACATGGGGACTCTATGCTCCAGACCAGAAGTGTATCCCTCACTGGTAAGATCAGACCATAAACTAATCTCACTGGATATTCACATCCCGACCCCACCCCCTGCCCAGAAAACAACAATGAAAAACTTCTCTAAAGCAAATTTCACACTCCTCAAAACCAAGGTGGAATCCTTCAAAGCCCCCGGGCCTGTGGAAATATGGCCCAGACCGCAGAATCCTTTATAAACGCATTCTATGAACACCTTTAGGAATGCATGGATCATGCAATCCCAAATAAAACCAAGATCCAATCCTCCAAAGGCAGACATCCTGTCTGGTGGACCCGAGCCGTAAACAAACTATACAATAGAAGGAGGAAGCTACTACATGATAGAGCAAGATCCCAAAAAGGGAAGGCATCTCTGATCAGTATTAGCAAAAAACTCCGGGCACTCATAAAATCGTCTAAGGCCAGCTTTGAGAGAAAAATTGCACAGGACACTAAGGATAATCACAAGGCTTTCTTTAGTTATGTTAGGAACCTGGGTGGGAATTCCCAGATATGCTCAGAATTAGTCCAAAATGACAAAAAATACACCGAACCCACAGACATTGCCAACATCCTAGCTGACAGGTTCAGCGCAAACTTCTCCCCCCCTCCCCACCAAAAGGGCAAATATCTATCCCAGCACAGTGCTGCCCCCCCCTGACATCTCAGATGCTCAGGTAAGAGCCGCCCTCTCCAAAGCAAAAAACACAGCATCAATGGGCCAGACGGTGTCCTGGGCTGCGTCCTACATGAACTCCAAGAAGAGCTAAACCCAAACATAAAACTACTGTTCAATCTCAGCCTTACTACAGGATATGTACCCAAAGAGTGGCGTACAGCAACGGTGGTCCCTCTCCACAAAGGTGGTGCCTCAACGGATCCTGGAAACTATTGCCCCATAAGCCTGACTAGCTTGGTCTGCAAAGCTATGGAAAGTATCATCATGGACCTTATAAATAAAGATATTGGGGACCTACAGACACTGGATCCTACCCTGTTCGGCTTTGTTAAGGGCAGATCCTGCCTCTTAAACCTGGTTGATTTCTTTGAAACAGTCACCAAGGCCATTGACGAGGGGAAGGTGGTCCACACAGCCTACCTGGACCTCGCAAAAGCCTTCGATATAATACCCCACTTGGGCTCACCAGCTTAAATATAAACCCCTATGTCACTAGATGGGTTGCAAACTGGCTCAAGGACAGAACCCACATGATTAGAATTGCTGGAGCCATGTCAGACTCCAAACCAGTTACAAGTGGCGTCCCACAAGGCTCAGTCCTGGGACCTCTCTTGTTCGGTATATATTTCTCAGAGGTACAGGCCAACATGGAAGGACTGTGGCTGACCAAGTTCGCAGATGACTGCAAACTGGGCACCATAATTAACTCTCCAGCCGACACAAGCATCCTCCAAAAGGGCCTCATAGAAACAGACAACTGGTGCCAGAGCCATGGCCTCAAGCTAAATGCCAAAAAGTGTATAGTCATCCCTTTGGCAAAAACAAAGTGCCCACAAATTACCACATAAGTGGTAATCCATTAAGTACGGAAGAAGTAATTAGGGACCTGGGGACCCAAGTTGATAGCAATCTCTCATTTGACAACCACGTGGCCAAAGTGGTTAGAAAAACATTTTATATAGCCCACCTAATCATGAAGGGATTCACATCTAGATCAGGGGAGGTCATCGTGCCTCTTTACTCATCCCTCATCAGGCCCATAATTGAGTGCAATGCCCCTTTTGGGATGTACCTTACCAGACACCTGCAGCAACTGGAAAGACCCCAAAAGTACCTCATCAAGAGGATCAAAGGGCTCAAACAGATGCCATATGCTGCCCGGTTAAAGAAACTCCAGCTCTACTCAGTGGCATACCGCCTGCTCAGAGGCGATCTGTGCCTGACGTATAAAGCCATGTCCAACCCGGAATTAATGGACATGTTGCACCTCAGAAAATCAAAATCCCATCGAGCTACATGCTCAAGAGACTTGAACCTCAGCACTGAAATAAATAGGACATGCTGGAGGGACAGATTCATAACTCAGAGGCTCCCTTCACTCTGGAATAAAATCCCAGTTCAGGTTAGGCAGAGTCCCTCATTGACTCTCTTCAAGAGGAATCTTGATGAGTTGTTGGGGGATCGTAGGTTTACCCCGGGTATCACTTCTGTGTCACTGTTAGACAGAGGCACAGTATACTAACCTCAAAAAAGGGCATAGCAAAATTAATTTAAAATGGGTGGCGAAAGCCAAACCCACTCTGGCTAGGCTTATAAATGCCCTAAGGCAGATAGCCTAGTATGAACCTATGAATATTATCATGTTTATGATAAAAACTCTACTATCAGCTTAAGTAAATAATCAAAAATAATGTTATGACCTCCATTTTATAGTAGCTGATATCACTTTCTATACAGCACTTTTTGCTTCCATGTTATTTTTCTCCAACAGTGCACATTGTAAGCACGTGGCCTATATTGCTGTCTGGGATTTAATTTGTATATCTGCTGGCACATGGCCTATATTTTTGTGGGGATTCCATTTGTGTACCTGCTGGCATGTGACCTGATTTGTTGTGTGGGATTCCGTTTGTATACCTGGTAGCATGTGGCCTATATTGCTGTCTGGGATTCCATTTGTATACCTGCTGTTATAAGAGCACTCGGAACAGGTCATCCCTTGTATGCATACATATTGTATTTTATTTTAATATAACATTTTGTTTAGATGCAGCAAACATAACAGCAGTCATGGTAGCTTTTCACAGTATCATCTGAGCTAAAAAGTGAAGTGGCAATCTGGTAATCAAAATGATACATATTTGGCTTATGTAAGACATTGTCCTGTTTGATTCTCAGCTAGAGCGTCTTCTGTGTGGAGACATGCATGAATAGGCGTACCTTCACTGAAGGCTGTGTGTCAGAGCTGGCAACTCGGCACGTAAAAATCTACTGCCAATCATTAGCAGACCGGAGTTCCGCTGTGGTGACCCCTAACCGGGAAAATCCGAAAGACACAACAACAACAACAACTAGGCAGGTGGAGTGGTCTGTGTTTATCAAAGCATCATTCCTGTCCATTTGGTCAAACTGCACATTAAAATAATGGGTTGTTTTGCTTAATTTCTATTAGCAATACTATATTTCAGTGGTCGTGGATAATTTCAGGCAATCATATGGTGCTATATCTCACTGTATACAGCTGAAAATGGGTACCTTTGTGATCTTAACAATTTATTATCATTTTGTACTATAAATCAGTGACATGTTCTGAAGCAATAATGCAGGTATACAGACTAAGAAATATGCTATCAGAATTGCGAGCTTTAATCAGTTTATTTTGAAAGGATAATAGCTGACAGTATTATAAATAACAAACAACAGAAGAAATGCGACTAAGTGTGAATGAGTGTCCCTGCCTATTTGTCCATTTCATTAAAATCACATAGCTTAATAGTACTCAAACAGTCCAAATTTGGTATGTATTGCTGTTTTACCTGAAAAAAAAAACTTTCTGGGGCATCATGTTTAGCAACGCCTTTTATCATGACTTACTCATTGTTAATATAAATTGTAGCATGAATAATATATATAAGTTGATATTTCTTTACACACTATTCAGCCTGCTGGTGTACACAGTGACTCACAAATATTTTAATATCAGATTCCATGTGCTGGAAAATAATGATAATACACAATTCCTGCGTCCTATATGTAATGCAGACCTAAATAATACCACTCAACTTTCCAGATTTTCGCAGAATGTCCAGATTTTTGCCTCATACAGTTTGGTCTGCTGCTTATAAAATTTGTGGTTTTCTGGCAAATCAATGAGAATTGAAATCATTAAGTAATGACAGACATTTGAGAATCGGACTTCATATCCTTCAGAAAATGCATGCTAATGCAAAACCTGCGCTTCTAGCAACTTTGTAAGTTTATAAGAGCAATAATAAAACAATAATTAAAATCTGTCTCTTATGTTTGGGCCTTTGTCACCCCAGTATTTTCAGATTTTCCCAGATTTCTTGTGGTAAGAGGGTGAGAGGTATGACTAACTCTGAGGTTGCTGTATATATAATACCACATCATCAAACAGAATTTTGTCAAAGTCAAATTCTTGCTGCTATCGAGCAACATTCATAATCTTAATTGTACAAAAATTTGTAAGACAAACGCATGCAGTATCTTAAACTTGTACCTCCCCATATGAAAACATTTATTTTCAACTACAACAGGCATATTAACAAAAATACAGAAAATAGAATGAAAAAATAAAGCTCATAACCACAAGGCACCAGTTTTCTTCTCCATTACATAGATGATACATATAAACTCATTAGTTAAAAATTCCCATCATGTGGGTATGAAATGTATGACAACAATAGCCAGTTACAAAGTCCTTACAATAAGAGTGTATTAATTGCACTAAAAATGCCAAATTACAGAAGCCAAACACAGATAACCAAAATATGTACTGACATTTGTTGTCATTATCGCTGCATCTTACATAGCAGATAAATCTCTGTGTACTACAAAGAAGTATGATTGGGGCTCTGATCATAACCCTCTTTGTATTCTCAACATGAATGCTGCTCCCAAGGAGAATTGGTTCCATGTCACATACACATAACATTGTTATTTATCAGGCACCCTATCATAATCGTCTATATTCAGAATTAGCTCTGAGTCCCAGATCACTGAAAGTTCTGGAGCCAACATATAGTTATGTTTTGACAAATTTTAATTTTGTTTAGTAACCCACTAAAAGATGAATGTCATCCGATGGAAACTGGCTTTCATATGGGTAGTACTATGAGCTGTCTCTTCCCAGAGCAATAAAGAACAAACGCACAAGATGGTCTTACCTTGCTGCTAGACATTTCTTCACCAAAGATTCACAACATAACCACCACTAATGGAAGTCTGCCCTGATTTGCATCAGCAAGGTAGGATGAGGTACCTTGGAAACCATTTTGCTTTTGATGCAGAAATCGCATTGACTCAGGTAGCACCACAGAAATGACAACACCTTACCTGCACTGTTTTCTGGGTTGCCCAGTAACTTATGAACTGCTTCTTTGTATGTTAGCAGTGTGCAGCAAACATAGATCTTACCACCTCTTTCTCATGTCTTGCTGTCAGTGCTTGAACCTCTCCACCTTTCCTACTCATTTTACTCTTGAATTTGTGTTAAAATACAATGGAAATGAATGTCCGTGACAGAGGAATCTAAAATTAAAGAATTCTGGACACAAAACAGAAAGTGTTAGACTTTGCAAGATACCGCCAGAAGATATATTTGTATGACGTCTTCACTGCTGGAATTGTGCTGTCATACACCCAAGTTAGAGAGACATTGATGTCACAAAATAATAGCCAGGCCTTGCAGGAAAAATAAAGTAAGAAAGAAGAATGGAAGGGGAATTAAAAATGTTGGACAAGGAATATGTTCTACTACATGATGCTACAGATAAACATGCTAAATTTAAGGGGGGGGGGGTAGAATAAATATGGTTAGAATGCATTTAGGGGAACATGATGATGATGTTGTATCTTTGCTGGAGTTCGATATAAATAATTACACTATAAAAATGTTTATGGGATGGCCAGTTAATCTTGTAATTTGGAAAAGCTATTAAGATGCAGGAATGATGTTGAAAGGAAAAGAGATTGATGCAGAAAGTGTATTTGAAAACCAAAATAGGAGAATGTTGGTAGTGGATATAAAAAAGGAGCAGGTTGCAGGAAAATCAATTGCTATATGCATTCAAGTTCAAAATATTAAAAAGTAAGCATTATTATTACTGGAAGTTTTTTGTAAAAAAAAGATGACATTGGCTGTGATTTTAGCACTGAGGTAGTGGGAGTAGGCTGGAGTTACGGAAGGTGTCCAGTGATGTATCAGAAATAAGATTGGAAAGTGTCTGCAAATGTTATGAAGTGGAGAGTGTTTAGGAGCATGTGCTTGACTGCTGATTTTTTTTTTCTACTAACAAAAGGTGCTATTTGGGGGTTATATACTAGTGCTCGCGGACACCATCCCCAGTGGGAAAGTAAATTTATCTTATCCGCCCTAACCAGCCTGCCCCCCCTCCCCCAAAACCTTGGAGCTGCATCCCACGCAAGCAATTTACTACCTGCAAATGACCCAAAACATACAACTTTGTGTAGTGTGCTTACTGCAAGGAACAAGGGAAAGTACATTTATCTTATCCACCCTAACCAGTCTCCCCCCCCCCCCAAAACCTTGGAACTGCATCCCACGCAAGCAATTTACTACCTGCAAACGACCCAAAACATACAACTTTGTGTAGTGTGCTAACTGCAAGGAACAAAGGAAAGTAAATTTATCTTATCCGCCCTAACCAGCCTGCCCCCCCCCCCCAAAACCTTGGAACTGCATCCCATGCAAGCAATTTACTACCTGCAAACGACCCAAAAACATACAACTTTGTGAAGCGTGCTAACTGCAAGGAACAAGGGAAAGTAAACTTATCTTATCCGCCCTAACTGGCCTGCCCCCCCAAAACCTTGGAACTACATCCCATGCAAGCAATTTACTACCTGCAAACGACCCAAAACATACAACTTTGTGTGATGTGCTAACTGCAAGGAACAAGGTTAATAACTCTTCAACCATTTATAGTGTTCAGTCTGTAGATTTTAACCCTGAATAATACAGCTCGGAGGGTCCACAACACTGACTTGAAACGTGTCCCATAATCTCCAGTAGCTAAGGCATAGGGTACTGCATAAAGGAAATATAAATAAAGCCAAGTTGCAGGATACCAGCCGACCCTGCAATCTAGCATACCTTACCTTTGGAAAATATCTGGAAAACCACAACAGATTGGCTCTACACCCTCTGCATCTGTGTGGGGCCTACAGCACTGTAGATGCCCCAATCAGACTGCGAATTCCCTAGCATACACAGTTGGAAGCGAGGCATTAACTTTGTCGGTGTTTGGTGCCATTTTTAAAAAAACCTCCAACAGTGCTCGCGGACAACATCCCCAGTGGTAAGATCACCCTGCTTTGTGTCTTTTGTAAGATCTTTCAATATATCTATAGGTAGAATGTTATAACTATAGGCAGAATGTTTTATAAATGATATAGAGCTATCAGATGTTATAACTGCTGTTTTAATTGGTTAATAGTAGCTGCCCTTTGCATATTTTTGACAAGTATTGTAATATTAAACTGGTGATGTACTAACATATCAATTCAGTATCGTGTTGCGAGAAGGCCCTGTTGTCTACAACAACCTGTAGCGATTTCCTAAAGTAGTAAGGGATGTAGGACTTACAATTACGAGTGTTTTAGAGTGTTATCTGCCTCTAATGTATAACTAAATGCTAGCGAAAAGGATAGATGTAAGCGTTCAGTTAAACGCTAGTGGATAAGAAAGTAGCTGTAACACACTAGCTACATATGATATAGCTGGATTTAAGTCTGTAGCTGCATTTCTCAAAGAAATAATGGGACATGAAATACATTTTCAGTAGTCTGGTGACCGACAATACAGTACAGCTAAATGCTAGTGTATGAGATAGCAGCAGATATAAAGTACATATATCTTTTTATAGCATGCGCCCAAGCGTGTAACTGTAGTATCTATGTAAGCAAGGGTGCAAGGTACAATGTATAGATAAAACACTAGTGGATGAAATAGCAGCTGTTACAAAATATATACATTTGGTATTAGTGTGCGCCCAAGCTTGTAACTACAGTATCCATGTAATCAAGGGTGCACGGTTAAATGCTACAGAATTGTATATGAAACTCCATCATTAGGGTTAAAAGGCTAGACATTTTGTACATATTTGTGCCACTGTCAAGGTGTATCCTCTGACTTATAATTCATTGTTGGTGCTCGCAAAGGCTACAAAACACACGCTTTGCTCTAAATGAGTTGGATCAGCTGCATGGAAAGGGCCTGCCGAAACTAGGAGCTTTTGCTTAGTTCTACTGTAAATGAAGACAGTGTGTTAAACCTAAACCTATTTGTATATGTTCATCTACTTTTATAGAGCACTAAGTCTGTTAATCTTTATTTAGATTACTCCACTACAAGGGGCTGATCTTACTTCACCCACCTTTAATATTTTAAATATTTCAAGCAAACGCGATGTATTCATGCTGCTATGACATGTAATTGGAAACTGACTTACAATGTATTGAGAACTGGGTAATGCATTTATATTGTTAATAGCTACAGCAATTGTTGAAGTAACCTAAACCTACTTTCTGTTTTTCCGTAACCTAATCTTTCTCTCCTCTCCTTCTCCTTTCTAGGGAAAGTACATTTATCTTATCTGCCCTAACCAGCCTGCCCCCCAAAATCTTGGAACTGCATCCCACGCAAGCAATTTACTACCTGCAAACGACATACCTCCACAACCTCAAAAACTCAAACAAATTTCCCTATATCTCCCTCACTATTTTATCATGACAAAACAGAATATTTACACAACAATCACCTTCCACCACCTAACAGTAGAAAAACATCATGTAAACTACACAGATATATTACATGCAATCAGACGTTATATCTTATTAACAGAAATCTCCTTACATCTGGGGATATTCAGTCAATTTCTGGCCCGAGCAACCTTATACCCTCATACATGCACAATACTGACCGACTCATCATAAACATAAATGCTCGCAGTATATTAAATCAACTGCCTCAATTTCATGCATTCCCAACACATTACTCCCCTGACATTCTAACCATAACTGAGACATGGTTAAAACCCAGCACACAAAATGAGGATATACTGCCTCCAGGATATAATATCATGAGGCTTGACAGAACAGGTAAAAAAGGGGGGAGGTGTAGCAATCGTCTACAAAAATACACTTCTTATGCAACCCCTGCCAACTTCTCCTCCTAAACTTAATCCCACTGAAATCATAGGCTCCCTGCTACAAATAAACAAGAAAAAGAGCATCAACATTCCCTGTGCATATATACCCCCCAGGGAATAACTCATCAATAATTGAGGAGATGCTGCAATGGATAAAAGGCACCCTCCCAAAAGAAACCATTCTCCTGGGAGACCTGAATACTGATTGGCTAGCCTGCAACTCCAAACACCCCACCAACTACGTAAACCTATACGGGTTCTCCAAGCTTATTTCAGAACCTACTAGAATTGATAAGAGATCTCAAAAAGAATCTATAATAGACTGGACCCTAGTGAACTACCTAGAAAAAAACTACCAAACCGGCTGCCTACCAGACAGCCTTAGTGACCACCTACCAACCTTCCTCCTAAGAAAACGTACTAACATACCCAAACCTACAATCCTTAGACAAGTCAGAAATACTCACAAAGTAAACTCTGCCGAACTCAATAACTTATTTCAAAACTGCAACTGGGAACCACTACGCTCCCTTAACTTGGACCTAGCAGTAGATTATTTTAATCCTACATTCACTAAGATCCTAGACCAAATAGCCCCCTTAAGAACAATTAGGACTAAGCTTCACTCAGCTCCATGGCCTACCAATTCCACTAGAGCCCTACTAAAATCCAAAGATGATGCCTGGAAAACTTGGAAGAAAGACAACACAATTCTTTCCAAACAAAACTATCAAAGTCTTAGGAACCAGGTCAAACAACAAACCAAAAATTGATAAGCAGTACTACTACCTAAACATCCAAAATAAACATGCTAATGGCTTGGAGATGTTTTTTAATTGCATACTCCTTTAATTGTATCATCCAGTTGTTATACTGAATTGCAATGCTTAACTAATTAAGAAATTTAGTGATTTCGAAATGACTATTTAATGTGGTCATTTGGCTTCTTTAAAATTAACTTGAGGAAGCTCAGCATTAAGCTGAGTGAAAGCGCTTGTTATATTGTTTTGTCCATTTGATGTGAATAAAGATCTTAACTTGGATTATCTTCGCTCTACTTTCATTTTTTGGCTACCAGGTCACTGCACTTGGACTATTTGGGTTTGCCACTCTGCCTGGATTTTTGTGTTTCTCTGTCACGCTTTGGATTTTTTCATTGTTTGGACTGTGTTCTTTTTTCTATGGCCGAGGAGGCAGAACCCAAAAACTACGCTGATACCCCTCAGCTGCTGCGTGATGACCAAGAAGATGGCCCAGTCACACGCACTGAATTCAACCAGGTTCTTTCTTTACTTACCCAGCTAACTAGTTTGTTAAAAAACAACATGAACTCTGACATCACATTAGCTGGGAATCAACAACAAGGCGTCCTACCAAAAAGGAAGCCCCCAGTGGTTCCGACAACAAGTTACACTAACAGCTGGAGTGTTTCTTTCTCGGATGTGTTAAATGAAACCAATGGGCATTTGAATGGGGAACACGTTGTAAATCCACCCACCACAAACAACAATGGAGCCGAAAGGCAACCGAGAGACTTTAATTTTAATGCCTGGGCAGGTCAGCAGTTCATTTTTAACAAAGGTACTGTTGCAGTTAATAACAGCAATAATGTTGAGCTTAATTTCAACGAACTTAAAGATAAACTGTATGCCTATAAAAGCAACCAGCTCAAGATTAATTATCTGAAGGAATGTGTGTCTGTGCAACGGGTCCCGAAAGGGTTATGTTGTTTTAAGTTTCCTAATAATGTTCAAGCAGATTTACTTTACTATAAAAAGTTATGTGACATCTTTGACAGAGCTGGTATAGACGTGTTAAAGGTGATGATTCAAGAATATGAGGCGAAGGCCGATATTCTTTTAACTGAATTAAATGTTTTAAATGATGCATTGGTAAATGCTAACAATTTTGCCAAAGTTAAATATAACTATGATAATGTTTTTGAACATGTTGACCAATATTACATAAAAATTTTAAACCGCAAAATACGCAAACTTGAGTGAGATTTAAATGAATACAAAGATGGAGTGGCTTATCCACTCCCTAACAGGGCAAGATGGGACAACAAGCAAGAAACTAACAATAATATTAATAGGAATAGAAGCAATTTTGGAGATGCATATGACAACCATTCTACATCTTACACTGAACCATTACGTAGAAGCGAAAGACTAGCTGAAAAAGGAAGGAAAAATTCCTTCCAGGATTTTCAACAACCCCCCGGCAGGACCGGGGCGAAGGGGCAGAGACAGATACCCCAAGCTTGGAGCAACAGGCACAGTTAGTTAGAGTTAGTGTAGGGGCTACAGTTGAAGTTGATATATTTACACAGCAAAGTAATTTATGTAAAATTATAAAAAATGGTAATTTTACTGTGTATAATTACACTGAAATGGAGATCCATCAAGATGTTTTCAACTTATTTACACTTGGTATGCAGTTTGTACCCTTGCGGTCCCTTAACATGGCCAAAGCCCTCATTGACTTAAAACTTTTTGTAAGGAGCCTTAACCTTTCACTTTATTTTAAAGGACAACCTTACGTCAACCAAGGGCTTTCTAGAACTAGCAAATTTAACCCTCCCACACACTCCTCTATTAAGGTCTTTGAGGAGCTTGTTGAACATGAACTTTGATCTATACCAACCCAAAAAATTAATTTAGATTCTGTTAACTGGGACTAACGGGATCACAAACTCATTAACGACCTGAAAAAAGAGAATATTTGAGTAATGAAACCTGATAAGGGGGGAGGGATGGTGCTCATGTACAATACGGATTATGATGGTTACATTTTTGATATGTTGCAAGACACTAATCAGTATGAGATAGTTTCAAGAAATGAAGTTAATCTTGCTTATGCTAAAATAAATTTTACACTTACAGACCACCTACTTCAAGGAGCCATCAATGAGAAACTTTTTAACTACCTACATGTTCAAAAACCTAAAATTCTGATTATTTTCGGAATTCCTAAAATTCACAAAGGGTTAGAACCATTAAAGTTCCGGCCCATTGTATCTGGAGCAGGTGGTATAACGGAACCACTTAGCAAATTTATAGACTTTGCAACTAAACATCTTGGTAGCTCCTTACAACATGTATGTAAAGACTCTTGAGATTTCCTCAAGGGAATAGAGCCCTCGTGTTGCAAACCTGAGCTCCTTCTAGTTACCATTGATATAGTTGAACTCTTCCCAAGTATTCCCCACTCGGTCGGCTTGGCTTGGTTCAATGAAGTTCTTACCACCGAAGCTGGCCTGAGTAACAACACAACCAACCTCTTGGTTGAATTTATGGAAATAGTGTTAGAGAACAACTATATATTCTTCAATGGCGAAATTTACAAACAGAGAAAAGGGGTAGCCATGGGTGCCCCTTGTGCATCCTTATACGCTAATGTCGTACTACATAGATGGGAGCAAAGGTTTATTTTTTCTACCGGTTGGGCTCAACATCTAATACATTACAAAAGATTCTTGGATAACATTTGCATCATATGGGGGGCACCCATGGGCAACTTCTGAATTTTATTGAGTATCTCAACTCCACCACCCATTTCTTGTCCTTTACACATACTATTAATGATATTGAACTTCATTATCTGGATGTTACACTATATAAAGACTTAGACAACTGCTCCTTACAATCTAAATTGTACAGGAAACCCACATTTTCCAATTCCTATTTACACTTCAAAAGTGGCCATCCCTTTTATCAAAAAAAGGGCATTGTTAAAGGACAATTCATTAGGGCTTCCAGAATGACCAGCACTCTTGGCGACTTTTTACAGGAGATCAAATTTCTAAAGTCTCTGTTCATGGAAAGAGGGTACCCTGCTTCATTGGTTAACACTTTAGCACAGGAAGTTATTGATAATAGGGAAACAATTTACCCCCCACTTTTAGGTAAGGGTATTTCCCCTAGTGCTATAGTTACCAGCAACAAAGAGGAGACAGTTTATGGTAGTTTCACTTACACTTATTGCCTTAACTCCATGGAGATAGAAGAAGCTATCCAAAGACATTGGCCAGTTCTCACTTTGCATGAAGAATTAAGGACGGTAATACCTACTTCTCCCAAGTTTACTAGAAAGAGAGATATTAATCTCAAAGAATTACTTGAAGGGAAATTTAACTCTTTGGCAATCACGCAGGCTCCCCGAACAGGCACATTTAAATGTGAAGCTTGCAAACAATATTTTGCTATACTCAACGCCTCCAGTTTACATATCCCCTCCAGGAATTTTCTTTTTAACTCTAACTGTTCCACTAACTGTGCAAGCAAAGGGGTAGTTTATTTAGGGTATTGTACTGCCTGTACTGGTTTCTACATAGGCAAAACTGAAAGGAGCCTTAGAAAAAGAATTTATGAACATTTTTATGATATTTCCAAACAGAAAGATTCTAATGCCTTTTTTAAACATTCACTAACATGCCCCAACTATGAATTGAGGTTTTTAGTTTTAGAACAAGTGGTGCCAGATGCCAGAGGGGGTGACTGCGAGACAGCCTTGGAATACAGAGAACTTCTCTGGCAACTAAGGCTGAACGCCAATAGACCCCCAGGCATGAATGACAACATTAATATCATCAGCGTTCTTAAAAACAAAATGGCATGCTTGTAAGGTTTCTGGGTTTTAGACAGTGTCATCACACATTGTAAATATATACATTTTTAACTGTTTTTTAGATATTTATTATTGTAATTACTTTTTAATAATACAAGAATATATTTATATTTATATTTTCTTAAACTATCTAACAAATTATCTTAGTGTAACATTCTTAAACATTTTCAATGTTCTTTAATGTAATCCTATGTTTATTGTAGTGACATTCCTTTATTTAACCCTGGTTTTGGTTGTGGCACTGTTTTATTCAAGTCAAGTTTTTAACATACTACTTTCCATCGACACCCTTGGCTTGGAGATGTTTTTTAATTGCATTCTCCTTTAATTGTATCATCCAGTTGTTATATTGAATTGCAATGCTTAACTAATTAAGCAATTTAGTGATTTAGAAATGACTATTTAATGTGGTCATTTGGCTTCTTTAAAATTAACTTGAGGAAGCTCAGCATTAAGCTGAGCGAAAGCGCTTGTTATATTGTTTTGTCCATTTGATGTGAATAAAGATCTTAACTTGGATTATCTTCGCTCTACTTTCATTTTTTGGCTACCAGGTCACTGCACTTGGACTATTTGGGTTTGCCACTCTGCCTGGATTTTTGTGTAAACATGCTAATAACCCTCAAAAATTCTGGCATGCAATTAACTCCCTGTTAAAACCAAGAAAAACCAGCACACCTACTCCCACGTCAACCTCCACAAATTCAGATAGCGAGATAGCCTCCAAATTCAACCAACACTTTACTGAATCTATCATCTCTCTATCTATTCAACTATCCAATAATAACTACACTCCCATGCCAACAATCCCCCAAACACTCTTCTACCCTTACTTTCTCCATGGTCCAAACCTCTAAAATAAAGAAATACCTCCTAAAACTGAAACCCACTACTCTTGCAGCAGAAGGCTTGCCAGCACATTTCCTAAAAATGGCTGCAAACTCAATATGCTACCCAGTCTCAATCCTTATTAACCGATCTATACAAGAATCATATATCCCTCGCCTTTGGAAAATAGCTTACATTATTCCCCTTCATAAGGGCAGAACCTCTTATGATTTCACCAACTACTGCCCCATAGCCATCCTATCTCCCCTATCAAAGATACTAGAAAAATGCATACACTTCCAAGTTATGCATTTCCTAACATCAAACAATCTCCTCTCCCCTACACAACATGGTTTCCGCTCACACCACAGTACAACCACAGCCCTTCTCTCCTTCACACACTTAGTGAACCAGCATAGAAACAACGCTAGATTTGTATCTGCTATATTCCTTGACCTCTCAAAGGCATTCAACATGGTTTCCCATACCATACTAATAGACACTCTAATCTCTTTAGCCTTCACCCCTAACACTGTTAACCGGTTCAGAAATTACCTTTCTGAGCGCCAACAAGCTGTCCAGTGGCAAGGAGTCTTATCACCCCTACTCCCATCCACCATTGGTGTTCCCCAAGGCTCTATATTGGGCCCACTACTCTTTTCTATCTTTACTAACAACCTATACACCTCTACCCTGCAGGCCAACCTAATCCAGTACACAGATGATGCCACCCTAATCTGCTCAGCCTCATCACTCCCCATCATTCAGCAGCTCACCCAGGAATCTCTTACCTCAGTAGAAAAGTGGATCTCTAATATTCAACTCATCTTAAATCCTAACAAAACAAAACTACTTCTATTCTCCACAAACAAATGTAAAACCTCACCGATACCTTTCTCTATCTCTTCCAATAATGGTACTGTCATCTCACCCACCATCCACACCATAGGTTCATAGGTTAGTACTAAGCTAACTGCCCATGTGAGCCTGTTTAAGCCTAGCCAATTATCCCTTGTGAGACTCAAACCCTGCACCTTGTGTTTGTAAGGCAAACACCTTAACCATTAGGCCACCCTCCACCCAAGCTCCTTGGCATAGAAATTGATAATAACCTCCACTTTGACATTCACATTTCACAAACTATAAAAAAGGTGCACAAAAAAATGTGCTCCCTATATAGACAAAGAAACTTTCTAACAGACCATGCAAAAATCACCCTAGCTCAAACCCACCTTCTATCTATACTTCTCTATGCAGCCCCAATTCTCACTCATGTCAGGACATCCGAACTGATCAAACTCGAGTCGTGCTATAACAAGACTAAATAAGTAGAACAAAAGCATGTACCTCACTTTGTATACAATTTTATGGTAGTCAAATACCATTTTTAATGTATATACTGCTGTGATGTCCTATCTGTCTTGTGGAACTTCTCTGTCTCACTTGATACGAAATGTAGAAGGTCAATTTGTATGACTCTCTTTCTGTATAACTCTCTGTCTTATCTCACACTATATAGAAAAATAGTGAATACTGGATGTCTTCCTTTACTTTGTGTAACATTTTAAATTTGTACTGCTGTGATGCATTACTTGTTGTAAACACATGTTGCAATGTCCTTTTTGTTATGTAATGGAGCTTTTCTCCTCGGGCCTCGGCTGAAAATGGACAACGTCCAGTCGGATTTTCCCAGTTAACAAAAACTAAATAAAATAAATAAATAAATAATATTTTTCAGATCAAACATTATTATAATTGTGGAAAATTCTGCAAAATGCAGGGCATGATAAGAAGAAGGTTTTCAATTGAGGTTTTTTTTTTTTTAAGAATGGTGTTAATGAACAGAAGATTTAAAAAAAAATAATCTAAATGATTTGAGCAAACCTGGAGTAAATTACATAAATGTTTGAGCATGGTAGAACAATGGTGGAATTTACTTAACAAAGAAGTAACCTATTTAAAAGGAAAGTAAGAGTATCAGGATATGAACGACATAAAATTAAAGAAGAGCTAATCAGTTCCCTTTTAAAGGTAAGGATATGTATGAGAGAGATGAGAGAATTTAGGAAGCAGGCAACGGAGTATTTATAAAAAGATCTCTCTGAAACTCTTATGTAGGGCATTTAAGTAGAAGGCAAATAACTGAGATGCTGACTCATGAAGGAGAAAGGAATAGTGCTGGATTAACCAGATGTTATAAGAGATTCAGTGGAAAAGTATATTAAGGGAAGGCCTGTGGTGAGAAAAGAAGTAGAAAGGTGGGGTCGACTATTGTTGTAGTACAGCAAACAAAAGAAGACAGAAGAAATAAGAAGGATCAATGATGGGAAGGTGTTATGTCTGGATGGGATAATTATAGAGCAATATACAGTGTTAAAGGAAGAACTACAAAATATATTAAAACAAATGTGTCAGGGGATTTGAAGAGCAGTAGACAAGGGTCAGGGATCAACAGTGCAGTAATGGTATCTATACAAAACAAGAGGGGGTTAAGGAAATTAAACCTGAGGACCAATTGTATGATATGATGTATTATGATGCTGTGAGGATATGTATTTAAAGAATGTACACACAATTAAGGATATGGTGATAGCAGTAAGATTAAGTAATAAGTTATAGCACTAGATAAGCAGAAGGCCTTTGTTAAGCTCAATGATGATTTTAGAGGTAGTGAGGAAGAGTCTTGGTACTACAAAGGGGTAATACAAGTGGAGAGATAGAAACTGAACGTTATTAAAAGGAAAATAAAATTCTGCATATTTGCCAAGTGAGTCTGTTATTGTATGTGCAACATATTCATGCATGGTTAGAAAGAGTGCTGAAGACAGAAAGCTGAAAAGATTGGAGGAGTTATACGAAAAAAGAATTTAGTATAGCATGTTATGTGACAATATTTTCAGGGAATGGTAATTCACTGTGGAAGAGAATGTAGAGAAAGAGAATTTGAAACACATATGAAGGGAGTATTCAGAGGATATGAAGAAAAATCTAAAATGTCGGTATGAATACTCTAAGGTTATGCTTATGGAGTCCTAAGTATATGTAAAGGTTTTAGGGTTATTGTGTAGGTCATGTGACATGAGTAAGTAGAACATGCAGATAGAAGAAAAGTAGTGAAGGTAGTAAAGCAGAAGTGAGTTTTGAGGAAAAAGAAAAAGGTATTTGTTGTCATGTTGGTTGTTTTTTTCCTTAGTTCTGTATATCTCTGCAACTTTAAAGGACTAGCTTTATTGTTAATTTGGAACTCAAGACTAAATCTTATTAAGAGTGGCATTCTTTGTTTAGATGTAAAAGAAGGTGAGACTGGATTGAGAGATATTACTGAGTGTGTTAAAACAGCCTATATCAGTAATTTGGATTACTATAGTGATAAGTATATATGAGCGGTTTGTGCAGATGTCTGGGAAGATTATGGACAAGAGCAAAGAGGGAAAAGGAAATCATGCCATATTGTAGAGAGTGGGCTTCGAAAACAAGAATGCAATGCAAAAGGTATTGACCCAGATATATAGTGTGGTAGGAAGGTGTTGTGAAAAGGGGTTGGGTGAGAAGATATACTTACTAATTTAAGGATTCCTAGTGAAATATACAATAAAGGTACATGCCTGCATTCAAAATGTAAGGAATACTTTGAAATGTATGGCGGGTACAAGGATATGTTTTTGAGGACTGCATTTGACAGTGTATTAGAAACATGGATGTACTTTTTTATAGAGTATGTATATGCATACTCTGCATGGAAATTCTTCTACAAAATGAGGTATATGGAATGGGGGAAGAACAAATTAGAATCAGCTGATATACAGCTGGTGGGATAAAAATATATCATGAAAGAAATGGCATCAGTGGCAAAGAGGGATGAAGGCCTGAAATCTGCACCAGTGACCCAGTTTGGATTAGTGACCCAAGATGTTAACAAAAGTCAACATGGGCTGGTAGAAGTGGGGCAACAGTTGATCTCACCCTCTGCTTGGGGGAAGGGAGAGTGGAGCCATATGTTGATCCATGGGGATTACCTGGATAACTGTACCTGTATTATGTGGTTTTCCACAAACAAAGACGTAGGCATGTGTGGAAGCTTATACAGAAGTCACTCATGGTCACGTGGAAGGATTTAAGTGCATACACTAAAAGCTCACTAACCATTGCAGTGGATGATAGCATTACTTTCTGCACCTAGCCCTCAGATCTTAGAGGAACAATTTAGCACATTGTCTTTCACCCCTGCAAGGAACTAATGGGCCAGTGGAGTTAAAGAAAGGGAGGCTAGCTGGCCATTATGGACTTCACAGCCATCAAAAAAGCAAATAAATAAATAAATAAATAAATAAATAAATAAATAAATAAATAAATTAGTTGTTTAATTAATTAATACATAAACATAAACAAAGACTATATGCAAGGAGTTTACATGCTGAAGCTGCTGTAAAATGCTGTATATGAGACAAGGAAAAATAACTAAAGTAATAATAAATGAAGACATATTGAGGTCAGTTTGTAAGAAAGACAAAAATAATGCAAAGCAAGCAGAGTGAGTATGTTCTAAGATAAGCCAGTTATGTGGAACTCAAGAAATATTATGATTCACTTGTGGAGTTTTTAACAACAGGCACATCTACTTTGTTTCGTTAAGTGCTACCATGAACTGAGGCGTGACATGTCATCAGAAGAACATTATCACAACGTCTCATCTGAAGGATGTCTTACACACACATACACATGAACAATATACGTGTTAGTATGGAAATATGTGTGTGTGTGTTTATTCATACCAAAAACCTTGCCCTGATGTGTTAGGCTCATATTTGTTAAAAAGTATAAACAAAAAATTAGAAAGAAGAACTGAATTCTATTACACTCAGTTTCTCTACATCACCAAACTTATCTAAGCCTGACTTTAGTAATAAATGACTATTTACTTTTTTAATCTGAAGGTGTAAGTTGATCAGCACAAAGATCTCGTCATGCTGAAAATAGGCACTGTATTTACTTATCGCTTTCTGCCAAGAAGAATATGAAAAGAACCTCAAGACCAAGCTGCAACAGTAATAATGCAGTGATAATATTCTATAAGATGTGCAGATTTCACATTACCTTTTTGCCTCCCATAATGAATAAATTCATGACACCCACTTTATCTTAATAAAAGACAGCCTGTAATTTTCTGTGAGTTTTGTAAGCACCCACAAAGAAACCTCTCTAAAATGCAAATGTTTGTAATGGTCATGAGAAGACTCTATAGGTCTATATGTCTAGTAAAAGCATTAATCTGTATTTGAATTTTTATAAATGCAACATGTGGTGACAGAATCACAGAATCAGGAACCACTGGCAATACCTGGACATACACACATAGATAGACACATAGCTACCGATTAAAGATATAAGTATTGCTTGAACGCAACGTGCCGGCTAGTACTGTCTGGAGTGTATCTCTGACTATGGCTCCAGTTTCAAAATCCTCCATTGGGCTAAGATGTCCAGTTTCCACCAGCTGTAGACTCTATATATTGAGTGCAGTTCAAGTTTATGTCAGAAAGCAAGGATTTCCCCACCAGAGAGACCACACTTAATCAACAAATCAGAAATCTTCCAGCAAGAAATAGTAATGCAAAACAAAATTAAGTGTTGGTTCAATTATCACTCTGTTACATTTAAGTGCATTTACTATCGATGAGGGAACCAAACATCCTCCCAAACTAACACTTTAGAAACTTAGACATAAGTAGACATAATCATACACCCAAGCAGTGCACTTCTAAAAAACATACTCCCCAACCCTATCACAGCTACACTGGCTGCAGAATTCTGTACCTTTGCCGCTGATGCATAGACAGCCTTACCTTGAATGAAGCATGCTAAACAGACACTTTTTTTCCTTTCTTTTGGCAAACCAAACTGCCTGCGTATGGGGTGTCCAAAAGCTCTCCTCCTAACACAACATGCATGCTTAGAATATACTAGGCATTACCTGGAGTGTATCTCTGAATAAGGTGTTGTCTTCAAAATCCTCTGTAGGGATTAGGTGTCCAGGTTCCCATCAGTAGTAGACTCAATATGTAAGTTTTTCTACTAAGCAATGCTGGGCTGTACAACTGTTTCTGCTCTAGCCCATATAGGTGTACTCTTGCAATTTTATCTTATTGTCATGTTACAGGATTAGTCTTATTTTTCTAATCTTTAATTAATATAGCCAAATCCCTTCTCTGTTCAGTAACTGCTTCTTTTTTAGCAGCTGATTACAACCTACACTAGTAGCCCTGACTGTTTAAGTGCTTTGACTCCCTGGTGTGACAGCTATGTAACACAACCTTCTGCAAACTCATTTAAAATTACAGTTACACTTTTAGCTTCATAGTTATATTTACAGTTTAAAACACAAGCACAGTGGATTTGTAGCCATAGCCCAGTTTAAAAATCACATGCTCATAAAGCTCCAAACTTAGCCAAACATATAAACACATTTCTAAATCATGCAGGCACCTGCGCATACAATGTCAATGTGTTTTATTTTCATAATAAGATAAGTGATTCATGCGTACAATATCAGTGTGGTATAATGTAGCCATGCTGAAATATTGCTAATTTTGAATGCTGAAACAGTCCTGTTTTTTACTGTGGTTGTGTTGAAATAGAGCTAAATATAATTGATTTGAACATTGTCTGTAATGTAGCTATAGAAAAAACAAACTACCAAAGCAGCATCCAACTAGACTTGATAAATAAAAAATACTGGAAAGACACCAAACAAAAATGCAAAAGTCCAGTATAAATTGAATGCTTTCTTTCATTTTAATTCAACGAACTTCTTCAGAACTGTAATGTAGCTATGTTTGTAATTTTCTAATTTTAAATGCTTGAAGCAGCTCTGCCTTGACTCACGCTAATGAGCACTTTCACTCTTAAAGCAGAAATGTGCTATAACTCTTAATTCAGAGTGAAATTAATTTTGCTAGACTGTGTGACAAAATGATGCACAGGAAAGGATCATTCTAGAACAAATGAGCCATCCTTGAATGTTAGCTGCTTTTTTATCTAAACCTTGTGTTAATTTACAAAACTTTTTGTGATTACAAGCCTTGACTGGATATAGCTGACTGTGGTCATTTAGGTTTTAAAGGTATAGTTTGCATAAGGTTTAACAAACATAGTCAATGTACAAATGCTAATACTCATGGTACAAGGTAAAATCCTCCCTTTAAGACAGTGATTAAATATTATAGTATTAAGTATAAATGTGTTAAAAATAATATTATTTATTCTATTTATTGACATAACAGGCAAGTCTGACTGGGTCACAAGAGTCCATTTTCAGCAGAGTCCTGGGGTGTATGACATTTGTAAGACTAGGGCATTTTTTCAGGTTTGTAGAGTAATTTGTACATTAACTGCAGTTGGGCATATGAAAGGGCATGTGGGAATTCTAGACAATTTATATATTAAACAATTATCTACCATTTATTGATCTATATCCTTCATTTCTACAGAATGAGAGCAGTGCAGATTCATGTCAGAATGCAAGCATGTCCCCTTCCAAAGAGAATGCATTCAATCAATGGGACAAAAATCTTGGGACCTAGTACAGCACTAAACAATTCCTCTCTGATGTAGGTCGGGCTATGTAATTGTTACATGTTACTCGCTTTTGTTTTTCTATGCTTCCACACTGTTTACTAACTTAAACAACTCCACAAACCTTAAAGTGTAACAGTGTTATTTATTTATTTTACATTTGTTTACTAGTATAGTCCAACTGGACACGTCCATTTTCAGAGGAGGCCTGGGGAGAAAAGCTCATAATAGCTAAATTTGATATAAACATGGCCCATAAAACATCACTCACTCTTCATCTCTCAGATACTTAAATTGTCTAGAATTCCCACATGTCCTCGCATATGGCCAACTGCAGTTAGTATACAAATAACTCTACAAATCTGAACAATGTCCTAGCCTTTCAGATCTCATACTCTCCTAAATCACTAGACAGAACTCTTAGGTTCATTGATAAAAAAAAACATGTAAGTACAACCAGATCCAAGTACAAGGCTGGTGATTTATTATACTTTAGCTTAATTACTGAAAAATGAAACCCCCTTCCCTTCTTCATTAGAAAAATTGAAAACTTCAGTACAATTAAATCAGAACATAAGCTACACCTAAAATAGACTTGGCTCTGCACCTGTGTCACTCCTGGCTAATTTTAACTGTTTCTGTGTCTTTATTGTGCATGTATGACAACAGCATGCTACTAATCCTTACTTTTAATCCTTACTTTTAACTACGTTAAACATATATAGCATCGTTAAATCATTTAAACTTGCACTATTATTCTTGCACGATTACCCTTCTATCATTATTCTTTATCTGGAGCTTTTATTCCTGGGCCTCCACTGAAAATAAATTGTGTGTGTTTGCTTTTATTAACATCATTTGTAAAGTAGAGTGTACTTAATACTACGCAAGCTTAGATCATGTAGTGTCTTTAGCGATGTAGCTTTGCTGTTTTGTGAAACATAGTCTTGATTGTCCTGTTTGCACCTCCATTACCATAAAGGAGCAGATGGTAGCCTCTGTTGTAGCAGAAGTGTAAGGTATCATACCCTGCTTACATTCCAGGGAATGACACAAAGGCTGTAACAAGCACATGTGCATGTTATCACTTAGGCCATAACAAAAGAGATCTACAATTACGACTAAGGGAAAAATGAATTCATATGTTTTTAAAAAGACATAAAAATAAACTAGCAGTAGCAATGGCAAAAAGGGAAAATATCATTAAGACTTGATAATGAAAGAGAACCTTTTATTAATTGGGGAAAAATAACAACAGAAAAAGAAATGTATCTGAGATTTTGAAAATCTCATCTTTGAAAAGTCAGATAACTTGGATAGATAAATAACATTATATCAGAGCAGAAATGTAACTGCTAATTTCTTGTAAAATTAAACAGGATTTAATGGGATATGCCAGTACACTGAGATGATTCATCTGTGACAGTGAGAAAGATCTTATTGGCTAATGTAGAAACAAAGCAAAAATGCTAAAATGTTAATGCAACTGATATGTATTTGCCTCATCAGCCAGTATAATCTCATTTATAAAGTGCTACAAACCATTATAACTGATTCCTTTGACATGTCCAGTGAGATTACTTTTAGTTTTTCTTCAGTGTAATATGGACTCCTCCTATCAGTCCTTACTCTTGATGCAATGTGTTTGCTACAATATCATTAAGCAAAATATAGTAGTGTGATTATATCAGGAACAAAAAAAAACTTTTTTTATCCCATCTACTGTTAATGTTTTTCCATTAAGCCACTAGTATGAGGCCTCTATTTTCTGGAGTATCTTTGTCTTGGTTTTCTTATCAGATATTGTACAAATGCATACTTATTCAACCTTCAGCCTTCAACTTGTACTGACTTTGCTGCATTGTCATGTCTCTCTGATTCAACTATTTCTTGTTGCATGTCATCACAGCACTAAGTCTGTATCTTGTACTGCACCTGCCTATAGGATATAAGTAAATTATCAAATTTACATATACCAATTCCAAGACTGCCATTTTTTGGAATATTCTATTTTCTCCAAGTTATGGTTATTTTAGAGTTTAGCTATGTGGGGGGGGGGGGTGCAAGATCCCTATATCAAAGGCTTACCTTCCTGCAAAAAACAAGTTTAATGGAGAATAACGATGTTTGAGATTCTCTCTTCTCCTGCAGTTTCAGTCTTTTTTTCAGTTTGTCAGCACTTGGTGTTACAAATGAATGTGTATTTTTGAATGTGTTGGACAAATGATCATAGATAGTGTTAGCCATTGATGTATGGTGTCCCCTCGGGTGATAGTGCACATCAGAATTGGCAGATCTCGTACTGACACTGATTTCTGTGAGCCATAAGAACTATTACGTAGTTATCATGTGTGTAGTGCTGAGGGTGAAGTGGTGGTAGTGCTAGTTTCACCGACAGGATTTATGACAGCATCAAATGTGTGACCCTATTTGTACACTTCTACTTTCATTACCCATGTAATAATATTTGAAGTAATATTTTGCAGAGCTGAAATATAACCCCTCCATTTTTTTTTACATTCAGCAAGGTTCATCACAGTTTTGTAAGTGCTATTAGTAGTTTCATTTATAATCAGAATGTGTAACTGAAGTCTAGATGAAGATAGATGAAGATATCTGGTTAACCTGTATTACGTGCATAGATATTAAATAGAAATAGAGGACTTTGAGGGTTCTTAGTGTAACTGAGAATAAAAAAAAAAAATTGCTGTCCTGGATTCTTTCTAAATGTGACAATTATTCCTATTTGTGAAGACTGAAAACATGATCACAATTCATTAGATATGCATACTTAGGACAGTATGTACTAAAATTCTCTTCCTTTTTATTTTCTGATTCTCCCAACACTGACTATTCCGCTTAACACACTCTGCAGTCTTAGAGCCCCATCCATTTGTCCCTAGGTAGAGGGCCTATTGGTGCATTAGAACCTACAGGATATAAGAGTCAGACACAGAGTGGTACCATCATTCACTGGGGGAAAATTAGGGTTTTTAGTTATGCTCCAAATTCCTACCCCATGCAGCACCCAGTAAGTAATGAAGCATTTAACGTAGGCATAATCAGGACAGAGACAGAAACCATCTGTGGCTCCACCATCCAAAGTGGGGGTGACCTGAAAATTGCTGACCCCTCCCATCTCCCCTAGGCTGGCACCCCTGTACCCCAGGCCACTACTCAAACTCAGGACTGTCTTAAAAAAAATGTTTTTTATCCCTTTTACTGAGGCAGATGGTCAACGCTCCTTTCCTTTTGTTGCATTTCTTGTAAGACTACATCAGTTACATCCACTTTGTTGTAAGAAACCAGGGCTTCACACTCTTTCAATGGGGTAGTTGACCTCAATATATTGAAACTCAGTATCCATGTTGTCCTAGTAAACAGCTTGAGGGTATTTTGTTCTTGATAATCATTTTCTACATGTATATGTGATAACTACCTGTAAAAATAATTTCCAGTGAAACTAACCAAAACATGCACCATCTTTCCTCCAGCAAAAGAGAAACAAATTATCTTTTATTTCATTAGAGTCACGAGACACAATCTTCTTCATTTTGAAACACAATTATATAGGAATATTTATGAAAATGGCCATAGAAACTGACTGTAACAGATGCCATAAAGAAATGTTAACCATCCTAATATATAGGTTCTAGTAAGACATATTTCAACCCACAATAAATAAATAAATAAATAAAATGGAAGCAGCCACAGTCAACAGTAATAATTTCCAGAAAGTTATGTTGACGTCATTTTACAGACAACAGTGAAGAATTTTACGTGATTACTAAAGTGGAAAACAAAAAGTTAAAAATGCATGTTTCATAATGGCTACATCCAGGTTTCTACTTTACCTTGGCTGATCTTGTGGACTGGTAGCATCTACATGTTTTAAGTCAAAATAATGAACACTGAAAAGTAATGAGCACTCAAGTTTTACTTAAGAAATGCAGGCATTTTACTGTTGTCAGTACATAGCCTCAGAAAGGTCTTTTCTCCTAGCCTGTTATATCAAGTTTATGTCAATATGGAGATTCAAGGATAAAGATCAATGATGATGAATTGCTGGGAAAGGACCACAGTCATAAAACTCATTTAACTGTGTTAACGGTAGAAATTTAAAGTTCACACACACACACACACACACACACACACATATATATATATATATATATATATATATATATATATACCTATAGATATGTGTGTGTGTGTGTGTGTGTGCGTGTGTGTGCGTGTGTGTGTGTGTGTGTGTGTGTGTGTGTGTGTGTGTGTGTGTGTGTGTGTGTGTGTGTGTGTGTGTGTGTGTGTGTGTGTGTGTGTGTGTGTGTGTGTGTGTGTGTGTGTGAGTGCGCATGCACATGAATTACTACTAAGGTAATTCAGGAGACCATGCCCCTGCAAAGTCCATGCAATCTCAGTATAATGATCATCTTTAAAAGTGCTGTTACAGTTTAATGTAGACAGTTTTATTGACAATCCAACACATTTCCACTATGCCATTCACCAAAAATCTTGCTGAAAAACTCTTTTTTTAATTGTTTTTGCAGGAGGCAAGCCCCCTGCACCCTTTGATATTGAAGACAAGCCTGCAATACTCCCCAAATTAATATATACTGACTCCATAGTAATACCAGCTCAAAGAATGGGGAATGCCCTTGGTGGCACAGTTACTGTAGTCACAGCTAGGGTAGTATCTGTTTGTGTTCAGGCATTGAAAATCCACCCAATTGGTCATGAAGACACAGTAAGTGCAGTTTGGGGGTCCACAGCTGTAAGTTCCTTTGCAATGGTCTGGTCTTAGCTTAGGAGTCTTCCCCATTCATTCTATGTAGTCTCTGATGTTTTTGTTTCTCCTGATATTGAAGCAGTATTTCCTTAGGATTGTCCTGCTAATTGTGGAGTTGTTGTTTAAGATAATCCAGTTATCTTATCAAATTTTCTAGACAAAAAAGAGGCACAGCTATGGGAGCAGCGATTGCCTGCATATTCTCTTGGCACCTTATTTACTATAGGATTCTTTAATTCCACCCCATTTTTCATTGTGATAATGACCTTTTTTCTATTCCTAATAGGCTGTTTTACTCTGGCCAATGGCTGACCTCTACATCAAACACCCACCCAAACCCCACATAGAAACAGACACAGCCCTTTTCTATTGGGGGACAACTTCATCAAAACCACTCTTGATTAGCAACTGCCCTCAAACCAATAATAAGAATGAAATTGGTGGCATTTTCTAATTAAGATATATACCGTGATTTTGCATACTATCATCTAACAATGAGTAATTATGATTGGTTATAAGATGGCCACCTATGACGTACCAGTCTTAACTATTTCCAACTTATTAAAGTCCATGTTTTGTATCCCATAAAAAAAGCCCAAATTCTTACTATGATATACTAGTTTGGCACAATGTTTTGATTTGTTAATGGCGATTTTAGAATATATATATATATATATATATATATATATATATATATATATATATCTATATATATATATATATAAAGACTGAGTAAGAATAAACTATCAGTCAGCACTCATCTGCCCGCACAATCACTTTCTTGATTTATAAATAAAAGAATGACTTGGTTTTGAAAACACAACAAAGTTCTTGAGTCTCTTCTATGTGAATTTTCTTCATTTTGAGATTCCTGATTTTGGTTTAGAATCATTCTTTTTAAAGTTTAATTTTAAAGTTTTAAATATAGTATTAATTAGCAGTTCAAGATTGGTCACTGTACTCCTTAACTGATATGGTAATTCAACTGGTGGACCACTGCTTGGCACCAGCTCACCTTCCATTCGTAATCCTCCAGATCTTGTCAAAATAATATTCAGCTACGTCCATATGAGGTGCATTCATTTACACAAGAGAACAGTCTTGCCATTTCCAAGTATATCCCTATGCATTACAGAAAAAGAATTTCACTGATTTCCTCTAGTAGTTGCAGTACCACTATTGTACAAAGGATCTGATGTTCTCCCACAGCCTGATTCATGAGTTTATTTGCACACAGGAGAATGTGGCTGTTTTAAGGAACAATGAATAATGGACACATTTCTCCTTTGTACTGCAGATTTCTAAGAAGTGTACTGTGCATGTGTTCAGATTTTGTCTGCAAAGGAAGGTACAGCTGTAAATGTTTACTCTCGTAAATCTGACTTCATCCTTAAAATAGCAAATTATCTTCTAATGCTGATTTCTGTAATCCTGTATCTTACTGGTGACTGGAACTGCATTCTGGGACCTATTTCTCAGGGATGCAGCAACATTTCATAGGGATTGTTGAGTTAATATGTTCATTGAATAATTAATTCCGGTACTGCATTTATGAACACCACTTGTAAGCCACGGTGGTGCAGTGGTTAGTATTGTCGCCTCACAGCAAGAGGTTCTCCCATTCGATTCTTGGCTGGAGCACCTTCTGTGTGGAGTCTGCATGTCCTCCCTGCAGTCAAGTGATGTTTAAAGACATGCATGTAGGTGTGTGCATGAATGGGTGTGCCTTTTTTGAAGGTTGAATGTTGGACTGGCAACTTAGCACCATAAAAATCCACTGCCAATCATTAGCGGACCAGAGTTCCACTGTAACTACCCCTAACCGGGAAAAGTCGAAAGACTTGTAAGTTAAGAAACCTGCAGCTCAAAAATCGTTTGCTTTAGTAAAATAGTATAACATTATGTTTGTGTCTTTTCCTGGTTAGGGGTCACCAAGACAGAACTCCGGTCCGCTAATGATTGGTAGTTGATTTTTACGTGCCGAGTTATGAGCCCTGACACACAACCTTCAACAAAGCATGTCTCCACGTAGAAGATGCTCTAGCTGAGAATCAAACCGGAAAGTGCCTTACTGTGAGGTGACAATGCTACCGCAGCACCACCACTGCGGGCCACTACTAAACAGGTTCCAGTTTGCTGCATTTATTGTTAAAAGTGCTGTATTGTTAAAACTGTGCTTTATGCCTCACATATATATATTTCCCACAGGAAATACTGGGAAGCTTTACACTATAATGTATTTTGAGAAGACTGATAATATATATTTTATCAGCTCTCCAGAAAACTCATCTGTGTTTCAAATTCCTACTTAACTGTGTCAAACAAAAACCTCAGGCCATTTCAGGAGAAAGAGTTAAAAAAGGCATTAACAGCTAATTTTTAAAGGATTTAGCACTCAGCAATTCCACATCAGCACATCACACCAGAATGAAACAGATGATGAGATTTTGATGCCTGGAAGCACTGTGAACATTTATTAAGTGTCAGTCAAATTACCGCAAAGTACTGCTACCATATGTGGTCACGTGAAGCAAAGGATATTTAAGAGGTATGTCATTGTAAGTTGACTTGAATAAAATACAAAACTGTGGATTTAGCATAATTATCTTCAACTCCAGCTACAGTGACACTAGTGAACAAATGTGATATACATAAGTTATATAAATGATGTCTACATTTTAAAAAAAATATCCTGCCACAGTCACAGTCTATAAAACAATAATATCTGTATACATAAATGCAACATCAAGTAGTTATAGTATAATTTATTTTTGAAACATTTTATCAGGTACAGAATGGTTGGGTGTGTCATTAGATGCACTTTATGGTATATGTAGTCAGCTTGACTAATACACAGTGCGCTGTTGTGCAGGAAGCAGCTACACACAGGCACGTTGTAACTTATAGTAACAATTAGCTCCAGTGAGCAGCAAGGAAAGTAGTGCAGGAAAGAAGTATGCAAATGACAAATAGCAACATGCAAATGAAGGTGCACAGTCTAATGAGTGCATAATGAATTGAAAACGAGCACCTCAAAGTAGCTCAAGATTCATATATGCAGGCTGGACTAGGTGCACAGCAAGTTGTGCGTCGCTATAACAACAACAATTACAAGGGAACTGGCAGAGCTGCAACAAGCAACAAGCAACAAGCAAACATGCTAGTAACAACAGAGATAATCATGCAGCAGCACGTATTGTCAATAATGCTGGGATGTCCCAGCCAGGAGCATGACACAGCAGCAGGTATGAAAACTTTTCCAGCAGTTTATTACCTACCACCAGTTAACTGAACGGCAGCTGATAAGATGTTTTCTGAATGGAGAGAGATATTATATGGGCATTTATTTATTTCCCCTGGGTAGACCTTTTTCACACTCATCCCAGGAGGTTTTCTGGTTAAGTGACTTATTCAGAATCATACAGTTAGGCAATGGAAACTGAGCGAATCAAACCTTGCACCTCTGGATCACAGGAGTAAGTTCATTAATAGCTGCTTAATCCTTTAAGCCAAATGGCATTGGCTAACATGTACTGAGGCAAATAGGATCTGGAAAAATGCATGGATTTTCTATACCTCTGTAAACTAAGGTAGGTGTAGAAATTACTATAGTAGATATGGGGGCCTCCAAAGATAAAGAGTGGACATATTGAGTATGTCAAAGGTGTTAGAAGATAGAATACTCAATACATTTCATGAAATGCTATTTTTATATGTAAATGAGCATCTGTCTTTCCCAACACTTGCATTACATCACCTATTTCTCCAAAGTCCTGGGTGCTACAGACTGCATATGTGGCAATAAAAGTCACACCTGGTTTACATGGGCTTTATTATGCCAGTAGGAAGGACTATCATTCTGTCAACTTCCATTTAGTGTACAATGCATTCAACTGCCAGTTAGTGTGCAGCACAATCAACTGCCAGTTAGTGTGCAGCACAATCAACTGCCAGTTAGTGTGCAGCACAATCAGCTGCCAGTTAGTGTGCAGCACAATCAGCTGCCAGTTAGTGTGCAGCACAATCAGCTGCCAGTTAGTGTGCAGCACAATCAGCTGCCAGTTAGTGTGCAGCACAATCAACTGACAGTTAGTGTGCAGCACAATCAACTGCCAGTTAGTGTGCAACACAATGAACTGCCAGTTTGTGTGCAACACAATGAACTGCCAGTTTGTGTGCAGCACAATCAACTGCCAGTTTGTGTGTAGCACAATCAACTGCCAGTTAGTGTGCAGCACAATCAGCTGCCAGTTAGTGTGCAGCACAATCAGCTGCCAGTTAGTGTGCAACACAATCAACTGCCAGTTAGTGTGCAACGCTATCAACTGCAAGTTAGTGTTCAATATAATCAGCTGCAGTCATTGTGCAACACAAAGGGGTTGGTAACTATTCTGCCTGTGTACCACCCAGGCAGTGCCCATGATTTCCCCTTTTAGCATACAAGTTCTCCATACCACTGCATCCTGTGTATTGAAACTTCCACAGGTCCACTATTTGGTTAAAGGAACCACTGTGTTATTTATTTATTTATTTACATTTGTTTACCGGGAAATTCCAACTGGACACAGGTCATTTTTCAGTGGAGGCCAAGGGAGAAAGGTTCCACAGAGCAATAAATAAGCAGCAGAGTACATGAAGAACAATTGAATATGCATGCAATAGCAAATAATATATACTGCAACAAACATTAGCTATTCATACAATATGAAACATAGTAATGAACAGATATACCAATATCTAGCTAGAGAATAGGAATAAAGGTTGGATGTATATACAGATAGTACTAAGCCCAAACAGATACTGTTCTAAACTCATATACCTGAATCTTATATACAAATATTGCACTAAACTCAAGCAGATATAAAGCAGATGCTCCACACGAAGGTGGAACAAGCTAGAAGGGCTTATGGGATGCAAGGGGAAGACAGAGCAGTAACACAGGAGACTGAGTGAGTAGTATATGTGGTGGTGAGAGGAAGCTAGGTGCAAGTCAGTTGGATATGTTTTTGGAGTTGAGATGAAGTGAGGTAGTCAAGCATGTTATAGCAGGTTTGAGAGATTCAGTGAGGAGGGAAGGGGAGGGTAAAGGGTGAGCCAGAGCCTGCAGAGGAAGGAATGAAATGATCAGATGGTGTGAGCCACAGTGGCTAGGGGAGGGGAGAGGAAGGGGAGGTAAAAGGAGGGTTACTAGTCGGGATTGGTGCATGGGCATAACCAGAGACTTTTTAAGTGAGTATTTAGTGCAGTCTTGAAGTGATTGCAAGAAGGTAGTGTGGTTATGGGGGGGTTGTTCCATAATCTGGATATGATGCAGGAGAATAGTGCTTCTCTCGCTTGTTCTTGGGTTTGGTCACTAGAAGTGCGTTTTTGCTGCTGGAGTGTAGTGGTCTAGTTGAGCAGTAGGGCTGGAGAAGGTTTTGAAGGGATGGGACTTTAAGAGGATGGTTTACTAACTTGTGGGTGAGAGAGAGTTGATTCAGGTGAAGAAGCTGAAGGAGTTCAAGCCAGTCAAGTTCTCTAAGTGAGATACAGTGGTGGCTGTGATAAGATGCACCAGTGGCAAACTTAGCAATTTTATTATAGCAAGCCTTGATCTTGTTTAGGTCTGTTTGTCTAAGGTAGGTAAGATAGAAGGGGCATAGAGTAAAGTGGAGATTAGGTGGGAATTGGCAGCAGAAATTCTGGCTGTCTTGATGAGGAAATGGTTGTTTCTGTACAATACACCTAGTTTTTTGTGAACCTTTTTTATGGTAAGAGAAATGCGAGTGTCAAATCTGAGATTGTTATCAATCTCAACACCAAGTAGTTTTATATGTTCTGTTGGGGAAATGACAGTATTGTCTTTGGCTAGAAAATTAAAGTAGGGGATAATTGGGTTAGATTTAGTGGGTTGGAAGATAAGGAATTTATTCTTGCTCGGGTTGAGTAATAAATGGGCATTAGATAGCCAGTTTTCTACAGATGAAAAGGTTTCCTGTTTGATTTTGTGAAGTTCAGGTATAGTTGGGGTTGAGCAGATGAGGGTGGAGTCATCTGCGTACTGTATAAGAGAAGCATGCTCGGTGGCTGTGAATAGATCATTCGTGAAGAGTGAGAAAAGTAGGGAACCAAGGATGGAGCCTTGGGGAACACCGGGTGATACAGGAAATCGAGGAGATAGGTCATTATGCCAGACAACTGATTGTTGGCGTCCAGTTAGACAGCTGTGAAACCAATCAGTAGTTGACTGGGAAAAGGATAGGTTAGTGAGAACAGAAATTAGTAGTTTGTGTGAGACCATGTTAAAAACCTTGGATAGATCCAGAAATATAGCAGAGGAGAACAGGCCATCATTTTTATGATGAAGGATAGCATTAGTGAAAGAGAGCAAGGCGGTAGTAGTGCTTTGGTATGGCTTGAAGCCATTCTGGGTGCAGGAGAGGAGGTTATTAGCTAAGAGGTAGTCTAAGACATGAGAATGGATGCATTTCTCAAGTATCTTGGAAAGTGGAGAAACGATGGTTATGGACCAGTAATTGGAAAGTTCAGTGGAGGAGCCACCTTTATGGAGGGGAATGATGTGGGATATTTTCCACAGTGTGGGGACATAGCATTCTGATAAGGACCGATTACTTTGTCATTACAGCCAAACACTGCTTGTCTCCCCTCTCATGTCTCTACAGTGTTTCAGGTGATGCAGATACCCACTTCAGTCCTGGTTGAAGATGCCTGCATGTAACTCATACCATGGGCTAACTACAGCATGACACTACCCATACATAAAGCAGAAACATCACTGAGTGAGATTTTGGGCATGCTAAAGTCCAGGTTTTGTTGCCTGGATATGTCTGTGGGGCACTGCAGTACGGCCTTATCACAGCTTTTGTAACATGCTGCATGCTACATAATATAATTACTAGGAAACATACAGACAAGTCAGCCATTGCAGGAAGATCCAGGCCTGCTGGATCAGCATCTGTCTCAGCTATCCAGCAACATTATCTGGTGATGACAGTGAGGCTGAGAGAGAGGGAGCAGCAGTCAGACTGGCAAAGCAGCATTACTTCATCCAGCTGTATGGGCCTTGGCAAATGTGCAGTGTCACACAGAATAAACTTAATGTGTGTAGCTTTAGTTCAAAGCTATGCTGGCACTATTTGCATCAGAAATCTCCACATATGCCACACAGGAAGGAGGATGCTGGGAGTTACCAAAGCAGCCATCCCGCGTGTGAATATACAATACAAGACAGAACAGAGTGAATCTGAATACTATTTCCACATGTCAGGCCCAGTATTGTACATGCAAACAGTGATCCAGAAAGCCTTGACTCAGAGCATGAACATATCCCTTTAGCAATCCCTGTGCTGTTGCACAACTGATGCACCAATGGGAAACATATGGAGCGATATGTGTGACCTGATGTGCACAGCTGCATTACACACATTCGGTATGGTTACAAACCTAGGACATCTCCCTCTAAGGTGTGTGTGTGTGTGTGTGTGTGTGTGTGTGTGTGTGTGTGTGTGTGTGTGTGTGTGTGTGTGTGTGTGTGTGTGTATTTGTGTGTATTTGTGTGTGTATTTGTTTGTGTGTGTGCATGTGTGTGTGTGTATGTGTGCTTGCTGGCCATTCATGGAAGCAGTGTCTACTCCTCAAGGTACGATACCCATAATTCAATCATACTCATGAAAGGTTTGACATGTCAGTTAAGCTTTCAGTTCTAGGTGACTGTCTCACCTGCAGTGGTTGACCTGTCTTCCCACATTGGTGTGTGCCTTTTTGAAGAACTGCCTAATCATGCCAATGACATGCTTCTTGCATTTCTGTGTGTGCAATGGCCACCAACAGCATAGATGTCATGGACTACTGTGTCCTAGACATGCTCTTGAAGAGTCTGGTGAGTATGTCCACTATCTGCCAGGTCATGTTAAGTGTAAAAGCAGCAAATGATTATCCCGACCTCTGTCTTTGGACCTCTGCTTTTTAGCCCTCATGTGAACTGATTACCCAACAATTGTAGTGATCAGGATTACTCAGTGTGCTTTCAGTATGTTTTTACCATTCTCTGATGCAAACCATGTAACAACTTAAAAGAAACTTCAGGCCACATCCATTGTATTAGGAAATGCCTACATACTCCTTTCTTACAATAAATACAGAAGAGTAATGCACTTTTATTTTGTGCTACAACTAAACATATTATTCCCCAAGTTTTGCTTTAAGGAACGCAACAGTAAACATGTTCCCTACACTACAACAGCTAGATACTTGTAGGTGATACTAGACTAAACCCTCTGTTTTGATGAACAAATAGATTAAATCTAACACTGAAAAGCACAGCCCTCTTCTAGTTACTTTATACTGAGTTAGGTGTTTCTTTACTTCCTTTCCAGAAACAAAGTGTTAATATCACTACTATTTTCTAGGTCATTCTGTGCCTGTTTTCTTGATACAAACATTGTACGACTTATTAACTAAAATGTAATGCACTTACTATAAGGAGGCAATATTAATAGGCAAGTACTAGATTAGCTGCCCTTATGAGTCATTTTAAGCTTAACCAATTTCTCTCAAAGATGTTTGCTAAACCTTGTACTTTTTGGTCTGTGAGGTAAACACCTTAACCATTATGCCATTCCCAACCCCAGTTACAATAGTGAGTCACTGTCTGCCACATGCCTGTGTCCTGTGTAGTAAAAGTATGTCTGCTGTGTGCTATGCGCTCATTGATTTTTGCAGTGCATGCATGTATCCCCCTTCTCTTTTTCTATCCATTACCCCAAGGCTTACATATCATGTATTTCAATTTCTCCCAGGAACAATAAAGGTAGCCATCATAACTTATGAACACAACAGTGCTAAACTAGAGCTGGTTTATATGCAAAGACAGAGGAAGAAAACAAAATAGATGATAATGCCACAGCAAGACTACTCACTAAAATTAGTTTCATAGACTTCAATAAACTTCATGCCATAAAATAAAGAGAAAAGGGAACTGTGCAGATTCCTGAGGGCTGCTGTATGGCAGGCATGCAAAATAGATACTCAGCTCTGCAGAAGTCTTTCACACTAGAGAAGGTGGTAGTCAGTACAAAGGTATCAGTCTTATTTCAGGTCATAATGTACTTCAAGAACTAATGGACTTGTTTAAAACAGAGTATTCTGAGCAAACTGAATCTAAGATAAGGTGCTGGAGAATAAGCAGGTGTGGAAGGCAAATCAGTATTCAGCGGATTCAAAAGTGTTGATTAACAGTAGAGAATGGCATGTGGTGTAAGATTTATAAATATGGATATGTGGCATTCTTCCAGTTGATTACCACTTCTGATTAGATGCAGTCCAAAAGGTACAAATACTACAGTGAGGGCATCGGCTAAACACTTTACTGGTGCAGCATCATAGATCCATTTCAGAAAATGATCCTGCACTAGAGAGATTTGTTTTAAGGAAGATCTAAACAGGCTAACATGGCCAGTTGGGTGTCTCAGGAACTTGATCAAAACTAGCACAGCAAGTTTTGTCTCCTCTTTCCTGAAGTTTTTGATTCCATGATGATAGGCAGGGATCCATAGTATTGCAGAAGAGCAGTACTGACTTACAAGAATTCATGTAGAAAGCAAAAGTGGATTGTCTGTGTGATCGATTGATTGATTCTCAGTCTGGAATTCTTTCCAAGCGTTATATGTACCAAAAAAGCAGACAAGAAATCAGCCTAAAACTGGTTCATTGAGTTACAACATAAAAAAGATGGGATAACAAGTCACCAGGACAGTACAGTTTCTAATTTGTTTATATAATGATTTGGTTAACATTATTCATTACAGTGGTCTCATTTTTGTCCAGTAATACATACAAAATATTTGAATCTACCTGACATGACAAGATAAGTAATAACATGATTTTTACAATGCTCTCCAAATATGCATTAGTCTTGCTTTGAAATAGCATTTTCGCAAGGAGTCATTCAGCTACGCTACAACAAGTTACAAACAAAATTTAGCCTAAAAGGTAGTCATACTAAGGCATATGTTAAAATATCACAAGATATAGGCACACTTAGATGAATAGAAAAGAAAACAAAATATTAACATTTTTCATTTACACACATTATACAAGTTTTATTTCTTTGTAACAACTGTCTTTAAGTCCAACATTACAGAAATAACTCAATTCCTGCCTTTCCTTAAACCTCACTCCTTCTCCTAGACATTATTCTGCATGTATTGTTCCCACAAAATTTCATTTATTTGTATGTAATTTGCTCCTTCCCTTTTCTAAAGATGCCACTTCCAATTATTCTATCTCCTTTTCAATATTCAATACTTCAAATACAGTTGCAGCAGTGGTGTGGGCGGCTGTTGTGGTGCACTGGTTAGCATTGCCACCTCACAGCAAGAAGTTGTCTGATTCATTTCTCAGCTGGGGGGCCTTCTGTGTGGAGTCTGCATGTCCTCCCTGAGGTCACGGGTTTCCTCCCACATTCCAACAACATGCTGGTAGAGTGGGCACTCTAAATTAGCCCTAGGTGTGAGTGTGTACATGTACGTGCCTTCTGTGGAAGGTGGGGTAGTGGGCTGGCAACTCAACACCATAAAACTCCACTGACAATCATTCAGCGACCCATTGTTCTGCTGTGGCAACCCCTAACAGGAAAAGCCAGAAGAAGAAATACAGTTGGTTTAGATTTTGATTTCCATTTTCTAGGCCTTACTATGTCTAGGCAATTCAGATCCTGTGTCTCAATTCAAAAAAAATAATTTCCTTAGTTACAGCCCTTTGCTCCCCAAGTAGTACTTACAGAGTACACTGTAGGGAATTTATAAACCTGACAACTCATTACACACCCAAAAACATGTTCCCAGTTACCTATCTCTTCTCTATCATACATCAAGCATTTGCTAGACACCTGAGGAAAATTTTTTTACGGGGTACAAAAATACCAGCACAAAGGCTTTCAAGCAAAAATCCCAAACCTTCTATATTCTGCAACATACTTGCGAGCCATAATTATATTCTCCCATTATTCCTTTGCCAATCGCTTTTCCAGTATCTTTTAATTCTCGATTCCAACATTCTCTCACTGATTCCTACAGTCACCAGAGTAGGTCCCCAGTAATGACCCCCCCCCCTTTCTCTTTGCCCATACTCTGATATCACTCCCTGATTTGTTGGCTTAGTTCCTAGAATACTTCCCATAACATCTTGAATAAAGTACTCTGCATGGTGGCCAATATGCTCCTCAGGGATCTGCATCCAATATCCCACTCTCTCTCCTTATTTCCTGAATTCCCTCCCTACTTCATCATCATGCAAACATTGCATTGGAATTACTGTATTGAAGGACATGGACAGTTCAAAATTTGAAGGATTCACATTTTTGTGATGAAGATCCTGCCTTTGCTATAAAAAAATCTATAAATATAACAAGCCCCAGCATTAGACTTCCATAAACACAGCAGAGGTTTAAAAGCTGGCAGTAGACTGCTGTAAAGAACAGCAAACTCCAGAAACCTCAGCATTTAAACATTGTCCTAATGTCATCTTAAGAAAGAAATAAAACACTGGGATTTTTAAGTAAAATATCTCAGCAGCCAAGTGAACAGATCTTTAGATTAAGTACATCTGCAGTAACGGGGAGATGCAAACAGAGAGTATACAGAGCTGTTCCCCATTCCAGTGAGTACGGTCCTTTATAGGTGTCTGTGAAATGCCCCAGTTAGGAAGAGCTGTCTAATTAAGTGACTTTGCTCAGAGTCAAACCCTGAACCATAATTATTGGCAGGCAAGTGCCGTAAAGCTCCACACCAAGTGCCAGGTCTCCTTTATTTATGTATTCATTTTTAAATATTTTATTTATTTATTTATTTGTGTATGTAGGTCAGTGAGGCTTGCAATCTAGCAGTGTCATTCATAGAGCATGACAGTTATGCTGTTTAGTGTCAGCAGTGTATTAGATTGCACACTTGCTTTTGGTACAGAAGGCTGTGGTTTCTCTTCCCACACCAGGTAGATCAGTTGCTGACGCTACCATGCAGCATATTGAGTGGGGTGGTATACTCTTGATAGTAACTACGGACCTGTTGTTGGTTTGCCAGACATTCCCTGTTACATATCACCAGCACACCATTTTGTTATGTAAAATAGGAAAGTTAGTCTTCAGGGCAGCAGGCACTGAATTGGTAGATGAGGCATTGAAATACAAAGTTTTTTTTTGCCAGCAGCAACCTCCTAACAGTTGTCTTTCATGTGGAATTATTCAGATGACTTTTGCGATTGTGCATATTGACTGATGCTGATGGATTATTATGACAGCAGTTTGAGTAGCTTCTTATAATGTTGAAAGGTTCTGAAATGAGTAACTTTGTTATTATTGGTTCATATGACTTGTTTCACTGCTTACTGAAAACATGTTCAAAACTACAAATTTAAAACATACTCTAACAACCAGCATTGTATTAAACAAAGAATTTGAAAACACCCCAAAGGTACACTTAATCTGCCACTGGCCAAATGTATAAATGCGGGTTTGATGCAGTTTCAATGAATGTGAGTTTCAGGGGCAGAGAAGTTTAATGTTTCTCATGTTGTCTGTTTTCATTTTGAGACTGTATTGTTTTGTTTATCAAATGACTATTAGTGTTTATGCTATAAAATTTGAAAGAAGCATTTTAAATTAAATCCGGATATCTGAAATCATGCATGTGCCATTTACTTAAGAGATTGCACAGGCACAACACACAACTTTTGCTTTTAACAATTCAGGTAAAGCTCAACCTGGTTAGAAAACAATTCAACAAAGGAAATGTCACATAATATCTGCTTTAAACTAACAGTTTGAATCAGACCCCACTGATGACAAAGAAAGAGAGACAACAAAATGTTATGTAGAAATCATTAGAAGGCTGTCATGACATCTTAACAGATCACTTTAGGCTTAAATGAGATAAGCCTTTGCGTTGGATAAATACTCACTTTGTGTCTCTGTTATTATTTTACAAGGAAACACTAACAAGCAGATAAGGCTCATTTGATTAATCCAGTCTGCTTTTAAAACAGTTTGCTTGTCTTATTATGACAGCATATCTCTCTCATTCTGAAATGCTGGAGGGACAGATTCATTTCCCAGAGGCTCCCCTCACTCTGGAATAGAATCCCAATTCATGTTAGACATAGCCCCTCGCTGACCCTCTTCAAGCGAAATTTGGACGCGTGGATGGGAAATCGCAAATCCACCCCTGGGATCTCTCCTGTGTCCCTGCTAGACAGAGGCACAGTAAACTAATCTTTAAAGGGTACCTTCTGTGACCTACTTTACAGAGGCACAGTAGGCTAATCTAATAGGGACGCGGAAGCCAAATACACTCTGGCTAGGCTTATAAATGCCCTGGGGCAGATAACTTAGTATCTACCTATGAACCTATGAACCTATGAACAAATGATTGAATTTATGTTTTCCGTTGTTAAATGATGTGGCTAATGGCCACTTCAAACTGAATCCTGTTAGACTCAAGCTTTGCAGTTTATCATTTCTTCTGTTAACCTGCAAATCACATATTAAGTAAACAACCTGCTATCATCCAGTGTGGAAAAAATTGTTAATAGCTCTTCTGGAACATGTACAATTACAGTGAAGATATAGAAGTGTGAACAAAACTATTCTACAGCAGCAAAGCCTTTCAGAATGACACAAGATTCTCCCATATGAAATGAAGAATTAAAAAAAGAAAACAACAAATGAAGGTTAATTACAGATTATAGGGAAACAAAACAGTTACTATATAAAACTAACTGGAGCGAGGTGTTCAGTGGAAAAACTGCAGATGGAATGTGGAAGGTTTTGAAAGAGAAATTGTCTGAGTGCAAAAAGTCAAAAAAATGTTTAACATCAGGATCTAGGCATGCAGCATCAGGGGGGTATATTTCCATAAGAAGAAGATACCTGATTAAAGTGAGAGACAAAATATAAGAAATGGAAGAGAGGTCGAACTACAACTTTGAAAACTGAAATAAACGAACTGGACAAACAGATTAAGCATAGTGTTAGACAAGATCAAGAAAATGTATATAACAATATTGAGCATAATAGGAAACCTTTTTTATAGATACATAAGATAAGGAAGGAGTAAAGATACACACATTGATAAAGTGTGTGCAGATTCTAAAACTTATTCTCAGACACAACAAATTATAGATATATTTACAAAATCTTATGCAAAACCCCAGATACCAGAATCAAATTAGATTATATTGAAAAAGAACTGTGCAAACTGGATCCAAACAAAGCACAGGGAGGAGACGGAATAAGTAACAATGATCTGAGAACACTTAAGCAAGAACTTACACTGCCATTACATCTATTATTCACTAGGTCATATAAATATGGGGAGATTTCTCAAGATTGGAGACATGCGCTTATTAAACCTGTCTTTAAGGGAAAGGGGAGTAGGACAAACCCAGAATCATATAGACCCTTACGTCTACTTTCATGTTGCGGAAAAATAATGGAGAAGGTAATACTGGATAAGTTACTGTCAGAACTGGATAGGTTGGGACTTGAAATCATACATCAGCATGCATATGTTGAAAATAGATCTATTACCATCTGTAACATGCTGTTCTATAACAATACAATAACAGCTATGAATGAAAAATTGTGCTGTGGTGTGATTTATATAGATTTAATTTCAGCATTTGACAGGGTCATGCACAAAACACTGATCAATAAATTAGTACAACTAGGTATTGATGTACTGTTGATAAGATGGATAGCTGCATGGCTTACAAATAGGACATGGCAAGTATCACACACCAACTGGACAGGTGAGATCATTGGTTACAGTCAAGGTGTCCCACATGGCTCTGTACTAGGCCCTTACTTGTTTAGATTGTATCTTTCAGACCTTACTTTTTCATCTGAGGTGTTCTACAGTCTATATGCTGACGACCTGAAATTGGGTAAACTGATTACAAGTGTTACAGATAAGGCATGTCTGCAAAATAATTTGACTAAATTGACCATTTGGGCACAGGAGAATAATATGTTGATAAATACATCAAAAACTAAGCATATGAGATTTGGGAGACATAAACTGAAAGGTGAATATTTAATACAGCACACAATGCTTGAAACTGTAAACTCATTTAAGGACCTGGGTATATGGGTAGATTCAGCTGTGAGTTTTTCTAAACATATCAACCAATTGGCTAATGATAGTTATAGAACTATAGGTTGTATAAAAAGATTTATAAAGTTTAGGAAATCAAACATAATGAAGTCATTGTTAGTTACATTAGACCCAAACTTGAGTATGGAATAACAGTATGGAAACCCTATAGGAAAACAAGCATAAATAAACTGGAAAGAGTACAGCAGAAATATACTAAGGGCATCCATGTATGTGAAAATCTAAGTTATTATGAAAGACTAAAATATCTGAACTTGTACAGTGTCTCTTACATATATTTAAGAGGAGATCTTATTCAGGTATATAGGGCATTTAGGGACAACTACCTCTGGGAATGTTTGGGGTTATCAAAAAGTACTAGAGAATTGTCAGATAACCTATGTAGAAGATTCTATAGAAATGAGAAGTGTACTAATTGGTTCTCTGACACAGTAGCTGATGCTTGGAGCAGACTACCAAATTTATTTTTAAGAACAGCCTGGACATTTATTATGGAAACAAGTGTTTTGACATATTGGCAAGCTAGAAGGGCTTTAATGCCCGTGCTTGAAACATTTGTATATATGTATGTATGTAATATTTACTTACATGTTCACTTTTTTGATTGTGTTGAGTGCATCTATGGCAAGGTCTATGTTCAGGAGTCACCTAAAGTAGTATTCATACTGACTGGGGGTATTTTGTCCAGGACACCAGAAAAAAATCAACTTCTCTTTTCTTTGGAGAAATGTTTCCTAGATGACATGAGAATGTGCTGAAGATGTCTGAGGATAAGGTAGAAAGCTTTTTCATAGTTAGAGCTAAAATTATGGAGACTGGGCGGAAATGTTTTTATGTCACTGGAGGGAGGTGGATTATCTAAAGAACAATAAAATTAGTAAATATGATGAAGCCATGAGTGTAATCAAGCCCACAGAGAAGTAACTAGTGGCCAAATAGTGGAAAAGCTCATCTGTTCCTGGAGACATAAAGAGAGAGAGATAGGAAGCCAGATGTAGCCAGAATTGCTGCTGCACTGACATCCTGCAAAGACTGGCTATCACAACAGAAATGTTACCAGCAATTATTGGACCAAGCCAGGGGCACATATATAACAGGCAGTGTGTGTTACAGTCAGACCAAGCGTGCACCAAATCACACATTTTTGGATGGCATTGTGTTGTGGCAGTCCTTGACTACTGTCACAGGGATATGGGGTAAGACATGCAACACAAAATCAAATAATGTAATGAAATTCAATATATGTTTCACCCTTTTTTAATTTCTCCAAATCCTTTGTGCTTCTGATACCATGACAGGAATGGACCCCATTCCTAAGTCAAAGTATAATTAAAGTTCATGAAATTAGTATTGTTTCAATCATTGATGTCAGCCAAAAGTGCCCTTTGCACAACCCACAATGTGCCCAGTAATGACTCCTTCTGCACTCCGTATGGGGTTACATGTATTGGTAACATATCTAAATAGGATTGTAGATTTCTTTTTATAAGACCAATTGTTCCTGCTACTGTTGGAACTGTCTGGGTATCATTATTCCACATTGCTCTCATTTCTGCCTGCAGAATCTGATATTTTAAGACTTTGTATCTCTCTGTATGTAAGACAATGTAGTTACTGGGAGTGGCAATTTCAATGATCAATGCTACTTTTGTCTTCTTTTCCTGGACCACTATACCTGGTTTTCTAGCATTAATCTTTTCAACTGTTGGCAATGGGTGATCCCATGTGATGTAAACTTCATCATTTTCTGTGATGTTTTGTGTCTCATTTTTCCAGTGTTTTTCAGCCACTTCAGTACCATAATGTTTGCAGAATCCCCAGTGAAACAGTCTTGCCACATTATTATGCCTTTCAGTATACAGTCCTTCTGCCATTAGTATGTCACAACCAGCAACTAGGTGTGCAACTGTTTCGAATTCGGTTTTACAAAACCTACATTTGTCTGTTTCTCCCATATGTTCGATGGACTTTGTAAACCAGCATGTATGTTGCTTACTATCTCGGGCCGCCAATATTAACCTTTCATCTCTTGGTTTGAATTTGCCTCTCCTTAACCATTCCTGCATTTGTTCCTGATCACCATGAGATTCTTCCAGAAGCTTTCTATATTTGCAACCATATTTATGCATTTTCCACATTTCTTGCCTTCTCATCTGGTCCTTCACCTTGTATTCTTTCTTTTGTTTTTTTGGGACATTCTTTTGCTACTTGATTTTCATCCATTTCTCGTTTGAATTCCATTCCTGCTTGATACTGATATGCTCTGCTAGATTAAGCAGATAAGTCATCTTAGATTTATTCTCCTCATGTTTCAAAACTTTCACTATGTTTGGGTCTTGTGAGGTCAGCAGATATGTGTGGAGTCCCACAATTGCAGATCTATACATGTAATCAGTTTCAAGGAGGGCCATCCCTCCTTTGGAATGGGGAATATATAATCTTGGCATGCACTTCTTCTTCTTCTTTCGGCTTTTCCCAGTTAGGGGTCGCCACAGCGGATCTTCTGTCCGCTCATGATTGGCAGTGGAGTTTTACAGTGTCAAGAGTTGCAATCTTGGCATGCACTGATTTTTATAAATCATTTGGTGAGCATGAAGCATCCATCTTGTTTTCCTATCTAATCTATCCAACACATTTTGGGGCCAGTCAATCACTCCAAAACTGTAAGTTAGGACAGGAAGAGCAAATTGCTTTATAGCTTGGATTTTGTTCCTAGATGTCAACGCTGTTTTCAAGATTAATTTATGTCTTCTAAAGTACACCTTACTAAGTTTTATTCGCATTTTTTCATATTTACTGTTAACCCTTCATCAATTCCCAAATATTTATACACTCCCTCTTGCTCAAGTTCTTTTACTTCACTTTCTTGTCCCAAACTGTTTTCCTGCTTTAAAGGTTGCTTTTGCACATTTATCAAGACAACTTGCAGTTTTGCTTTTAGTTCCTCATCTGATAAGCTGTACAGTTTTAAATCATCGACAAAGAGAAGATGAGAAGTCTTTACACTTTGTTGTTTTCTAGGAGTCAAATTATAGCCATGACCAAAGGGGTTAAGTAGATAGCTTAATGGATTAATGCCAAGCCAGAAAAGCAGCAGTGACAGAGAGTCACCCTGGAATATTCCCCTTTGAATTTTTATTCCTGGAATAATAATTTGTCTTTTATAATGGCTTAATTGCATACTGGTCTGCCACTGTTTCATAGTCACTGTAATGTAGTCGATCAGTGTAGGTTGTATCTTATACATTTTTACGCTTTATCCTTTTATCCATGAATGTGGAATACTATCAAATGCTATTTTGTAGTCAATCCATGCCATACATAGATTCTTCCCCTTTTTACAGTTCTCCACTATGACTTTATTTAACAAAAAATGATCCTTTGTTACATATGATGTTATTTTATTGCTCTTTTGTTCTACTGTCATAATTGAATTTTCTTCTAAATTACTATAAACTCTGTCAGCATCAATTCCAGCTTATAGTTTATATGTCGTCGGAAGGCAAGTTATCGGTCTATAATTTTTAGGGTAGTTTGCAAGTTCACTCTTAAGTAAGAACATTGTTTTTCCTGTTGTTAGCCAGGTCTGTGTCTGTTTGGGGTGTGCATATAAATAGTTCTTACTCATGGCTAAATCTTCATGCAAAGATGTTAAACCAAAAGTTGGTATTGCATCTGGGTCTGGGGATTTCCAGTTAGAAGCTTTTCTTAACTTTATTTCAATCTCGCTGGCTGTTAATTCATCCCATTTCATATCCTGCACCTTTAAACTTCTTATTCTTTCTTTTACTTCTTCTATCCATTTAGCATCTTTGTTATGTTCCACAGGATCTTCATAGATACGTCTCCAAAATATATCTATTTCTTCTTTTTTTGGCATTCTTTCAGTTCCTCTTACCTTATTTCCCAGTTGTCTATAAAACTTTTTTGGGTCATCAATAAATTGCTTATTTTGTACTTTTCCTTTGTATTTATCTGAGTATCTTCTATGTTTTTCCACCAGTGCTGACATTTTTAGTTTATTTGCAATAGTGCAAGATAGATCCTAGTCTCTTCTAATACTGCTCATTGCTTTTATCACATCTATCTTTCTTAGTATTTTTGTTGATCTGTTCCCTCTTCTATATTCTTCCAACATTGACACTTCCTGTCTTAATTGCTTTAAAGTTTTCTCTATTCGATGCTTCCATGATGCTGTTCGATTTCTCCCCTTCCTTTCCCTCACTACCCTGTGTTCTTGTGGTAGAACTGTGTCAGTTGTTAATTTAGCTGCACAGTAATATATCCTGTTTACTTCTCTTATATCGCATGGATCTCTATGGACAGTCCTAATTACTGTGTTCATTTGTTTTGTCAAACTTCTGACTTTTTGGGTTTTATTGACTTTCTGTAGTCTATTTCTTTCATTGATCTTAATATGTCTATGTCTATTAAATCAAGCAACTCGTCTCTTAGCTCATTTTGTTCTAAACTAAGGGCACATTGTTTGTTTTCTATTAACTGCAGGCATTCTATGGAAAGTTCTATAGCATCTTCCTGTGGCGCATTCTCTTCCATTTCATCTTGTGCCATCCGCTGCTCTGTCATATGAGAACTCACTGGCCTATCACACCTCAACATTGACTGCCTCAGAGTTTCCACAGTTTCCTGTTCTTTCTCTTGCTGTTCAGCTTCAAGTGAATGTTTATACGTGTTTCCTGTGGAAGGTTCCAAAATATCTTCATATGGCACCTGACCAATTGTTTCCCGTTCCAGTGGTTTCCCCTTAATTTGGATATTCATTGCTCTATCCTGTTGTGGTGCTTTCTGAATTAGATTTTCTACAATGGATCCATAACCTCAGTTTCTATTTCTTTAACTTCTCCATTACTGATCTCCTTTTCTACTTTTTCTCTTTGTCTTCTTATTTTTTGTATTGTAAAATTTTCCATATCTGGATTCCTTTGCCTGTATTTCTCTTCAGATATCTTTGGTATTGCTCTTTTTGTATTTGTTAGTTTTGCTTTCTCCTTTGCATAAATATTAACCATATTAAATCTCTTCTTCTTTCCCATGTCCATATTTCTTCTTCAGATGTCTCCTGATCTTCCTGCTTCTCCTTACTTTGGGGACTCACTCCATCATGCTGTGATATAACCTGTGTTAGACCTTCTACACCAAATCCTTCACTTTGCAGGCACTCCATAACTTCAACTGCTATTTTTAACTTCTACTTTATTAATCTTCTTTTCTACAGTCCCTCTTTGTGCTACTATTTCTTTATTGTGAAATATTCCATATCTGGATCTACATATGTGATCAACAAGATGCTCTTTGAGATGAAAAACACTCATAATGCACTCTCTTAAATATTCATTAAACAAGGTAACAAGAGCAGAAGCAAGCAAATCCAGTAGAAATCCAATTAATCAAGATATAATGCTAACTTGCTGCTGCTTTTGTTAAAGTAACTGTAGAAATTGTATCAATCAACTCCAGCATTACATTATTTTACCAATTTATTGTTTCCTTAAAATGTTGTACAGGATACCCCATACTGTTTATTTTACAGTGTAAATATACCATAAAGCACACAACTATGTGTTGCCACACTGTGATATGACCAGCCAGACCATTCCTTTTATTTTATATATATATATATTTATATTGTTTGTATGTTCTACTATGCTGTATGAATGTTACAGCAGTTCCTAGATGAAAAGAGAATGAGCTGAAGACACCTGAGGATAAAGCACAAAGATTCATTATTAGAACTAAAATTATGGAGACTGGGTAGAGATGTAGTTATGTTACTGGATAAAGGTGGAATATCTAAACAACAACGCAATTAGCAAATAGGATCCACCTCTGTGACACAAAAGGATGAAACCACAATGTGGCAACACATATAGTTGTGCAATTTATAGTTTATTTAAGCTGTTAAAGGTATGCAAAGGAGCAAATTATTATGTATATAATGCAATCAGTACTACAACTAATAAAAGTCTTGCAAAATGCCATCTTAGTTATTGGCTGAATGAACCTAATGTCTTCCTCTGCAGACAGCCACATAGAAAAGTGACCACATTGGATCAGAGGATGGGCAAGAATACTCCCTTGTATACTGTAAATTCATTCAATGTACTTTATTATCTTTCCAGGCAAAAAGCTTGTTAATTGATAAATGTTGATGTAGCTGTGGTAATGATTCATATTTATCCATGTATTATTTTCTTTACTGACACACACATATAAATTATTAAATGTATTAAAATTAAGTTCGCTCTCAGTTACAGAGATGATGCACTTGTTTAAATGTAATCAAATCTCACTCAATCTCATATTACTGAAAACTTCAAGAATATGTACAGTGACTGTTGTATAGACCATTAGAGTTGCTTATATCCTTTTTACTCTTTAAGAGATGATTTAATTTTCTGATAGACATTCTGTTCAGTAATGGTCATAGTTTAGGCAATGTCCAGTTTTGTGTCTTTTTGATACATTCACAGTGCTAAGTTTGTTGTCAATTTTTGATTCCTGCTTATGTGCTAAGAAATACAAATTAAAGAGCACAAGAACAACTCAGTCAAGAAAAAAGATAGGAAGGCAAACAGGTCTGGATCCTGTCCAGGAAAATACTTCAGTACTATCTGGGCACAAAAATTATTTATTAATTAAAAGTTAAGTAGTTTCATCCACATATGTTGTGGACTTCATCAGAACTGCACAAGTACCATAAGTTAACTGTTTAAATAACATCAAGCAAAGTCACATGGCTTAACACCACAAATGAAAATTATCTTACACAATTTTGTTTCATTTTTAAAATACTGCTAATAGATATGGAGTCATTAATACCAGGTGGGATATCAGTCCATGGTAAAAACTGCCAATGCAATTTCCCATTTAATAAATACATAATTATTCAGTCACCACCTCTTACATTCGTAACTACTTTTTCCATCACAACAAAAAATGTTAAAAGTCTGTTTAGTCACCACTTCTTATATTCATAACTACTTTTTCCATCACAAAACATAAAAATGTGTTAAAATTCTGAAATTAACCCATGTGTTTAGCGAAAGCATTATTATAACTGTTCTTCTTAATACAATAAAGGTCATGAACCTATATAAAATGCCAGGCAAGCAGACAATGATACATTTTCTGTATAAATATACCTGCAATACTTGTAGGCACCACAGTTAAAACATGTCACCCTCTTTAATGCAGGTGCCACATTCTTGTTTCTTACTCATTTCAATGGTGCTTTTAATATTACCTCCCTTTTTAAAAATAAACTTAGGTTTATAAAGGATTCTTTCTAATACAACCTGTTGACTTTTTTCCTTAATAATAGACATAATATATTTTTTTAAATGGGTGCAAATGAATTACCCATCTTCCAATGCACTTCAATAATAACAACTTCTAATAAATAATTGGGGTAATCCCTATCTAAAAACAATTTTCATTGCATTAATTTCTTCTAAAAACATTTGCTCATCTGATAGCAATCTAGGGAGTCAAACAAATTACCCTTTCGCAATACTTTCTTTAACATCTTTCACAGATGACTACTAGACTAAAAAAGATACAGATTGCTGAAGGTCGACTTCCTACATAAGTTAGATTCAAAACTTTCATCCTTATTTTTCATAATAATATAAATTTATAAACAATTAATCACAGTGTACTTAAATACATACTTAAAGATTAAAACTTCACCAGAACTCTGTAAAAAGCAAAAAATACTTTATCAATGTAACTACATCACTGTCCCATATTAGGAACATATCATCCAAAATTATTGCTTAAAAAGAAACATACTTGAATAATTCATTGTTGAAAGCAACAAACTGTTTACAGTAACAGAGAGCTAAATTTGCAACCATAGGAGCTACAGATGCCCCCATCACTACACCTGATTTCTGGTGAAACAATGTCCGGAACTTATGAATTCTGCAAGGGAATAAACAAAATGTAAGAATGTGACATAATTCAGAAAAGAAAGAATAATGCAAAGAAGTCATTTTTGGCACATACTGTGGAATATAGAATGGGCAGCCATGGTGGTGCAGCGGTTAGCATTGCTGCCTCATAGCAAGAGGTTCTCTGGTTCAATCCTCGGCTAGGGTGCCTTCTGTGCAGAGTCTGCATGTCCTCCCTGTGGTCTCATGGGTTTCCTCCAGGTGCTCCAGCTTCCTCCCACATCCCAAAGACATGCTGAAGGTGGATTGGACACTCTAAATTGGCCCTAGTAGTAAGTGCGTGCATGTGTGTGCCTTCTGTGGAGGGTTGGTTGCTGGGCTGGCACCTCAACACTGTAAAACTCCACTGCTAATCATAAGTAGTCAGGTGATCCGCTGTGGCGACCCCTAACTGGGAAAAGCCGAAAGAAGAAAACTGTGGAATATAGAATGTAGCTGGCACAAACACTCAATAAAATAATGTGTTTTATTGAAAACAAACAAGCAAAAAAAAATTTCAGGCTCTTAACAAATAATTGCATGGAATGATAAAGAATATCAGAGTAGTACCTTTTATCATAATCCTAATCACCAGGGAGACAGTCACTGTTAAAAAGTCAGTTTGACCTTCTCAGCAACTCTCTTTCTTCTGATTTTCATTGGGCAAGAAGGATGCACAGATTGCTTATGCTACTTTCCACCAGGAATTCCTGTGCTTTTCCCAGAACCACTGGTCCTGTGTGTCCACATCAACCCAGTTAGGGCCAATGACTTTGAAATGGCAGACTTTAGCCCTCTCTTGATACACCTCTAATTGACTACAGTAAACAAAAACCTGTGATAAGCTACTCTAATACAAAAGAGTTTCAACCTGTCTTAAAGGAATAGTGACATTTAAAAAAAACTAAATATATATATATATATATATATATATATATATATATATATATATATATATTCTGCTATAGCCTTGAGCTGTGAGCTGTTAACTGTTGTGTGTGGTTTGCTTCATTGCACTGAACTGAAACAAAGAACTTAAGAAAAGAAGCATTTTTCTGCATTTTTCATAGTGGATTTACTTTTCACAACAGCTACTCACAGAGGGTTACCTGGAGTGCCATTCAGGATTTTGTGGTTTTTAACAGTTTGTTTGGAACTTAGCACCCTATTCTGGGTCTGTGCACCTGTTTTTTGTAGTTGTTATACATCATTCCTTTATGGCAACTTCACTGCTTGCTAACATAACACTCAACAAGAACTGCTGTTGAGGAAATTGTGGCATGAGTAATGAGAAAGGAATGCTATAACTTTTTTTTTTAATGGCAGGGATTAGTTCCTTAGTAAATGAAGAGCTGTTGCTTGTTAAGTAGAAGGTGCAATTAGCAGACAAGTTCAGTGAACAGATCTTATCTCTCATCAGACTCCAGGTTACTATGCTGTTGTGTTTAATGAAGCTCAATTATTGCTACATACTTATCCATGCATATTGTATTTTATTTTTTTTATTTATATACTTATACAATTAGGAGGCCATGGTGGTGCAGCAGTTAGTGTTGTCACCTCACATCAAGAGGTTCTCCGGTTTGGTTCTTGGCTGTGGCACCTTCTGTGTGGAGTCTGCATGTCCTCCCCATGGCCGAGTGATGTTTAAAGACATGCAGGTAGGTGGGTGCATGAATGGGTATGACTTCTTTGATGGCTGGGTGTCGGGTTGGCACCTTGGCACCGTAAAAATCCACTGCCAATCATTAGTGGACTGGAGTTCCACTGTGGTGGCCCCTAACTGGGAAAAGCCAAAAGACATTAGTTTTATATACATATACAATTAGCCTTTCATTGCCTTGGGTGCATTTCCAGTTGTGGCTCACTGCCGTTATGGATTATGGTTCCACTGCTGAATGGTTGAATTGGCCAAGTCAATAAGTTGTAATGAGTGACAACTATAAAACAATCTGAAACTGTCACCTTTTATATTTAAATGCAATTAGAGCACATGTTATTCATGCCACAAGAGGAAAAGACTGCTTGGATTTGAGACAGGAGCATTTTATAACTTTTTATCTCCCACAACACCCACAGCTGACCATCAGATGTTTCTGATGCCTTTTTCAATTTTCAAGTCTCAAAACTAGCTTTCCCCCAGCCCTAATATGACAATCAAGGCCAGATAGGAGAGAGGGGAATGCCTATACAATGCCATTCCTATATAATGCCATTCTTTCTGCCAAGGACAGAATGTTTTGTTTTATGACCTACCATTAATCCTGCACCTCCCCGCACACACACACACACACACACACACACACACACACACACACACACACACACACACACACACACACAAACACACAGCATGCAATGACTTCAATCACAGTAGGGTGTGAACATCTGCTACTGCAATTTTCAACTATTTAGTTTTTGGTGGCTCGTGTGACCCTCATCATTAAAGCTGGGAAGTACCCACCAACAAATTCTCCTGTCCCTGACATACTTTTTGTTCAGTTATGTAGCTTTTTTATAACTTAATCTAGCTTTATGAAAAAAAAAATCACAGTTAAGCCACGGCTGCCAGACTCACAAGGCCAAAGCTTAAACACTGCTTTGTTAAAGGCAGAGCAAAACAGCACTTTTTTAGCAGGATCAATACAACAGCAATATTTATCCAACCTCCCAGCCCCCTACCCCACCCCACATACACACACATAACTATTTCAGAGCTGGCTGGTTACCACGCGTGTGTTATTTAGGTGAAGCAAACATTTTATGGTGAAAATATTGTTTTATTTTAGAAAATCAGAATTTTTAGTTAAGCATTGTTGGGGTCTTTATAACATAATGACTTTCAGTGAAATGTCCTAGAGCCCTTAAGTTGCTTACAGATTTTCTGATACGCTATTTACCTATCAAGCCAAGGTATTTAATTCATATATTAACTTGTACATTGGGATTTTTAACAACATTGTCACATATGTAATAATTTAGATTCATTTTTTCATAGTCACCATGCTCCCTTTCACAAACTCTTTATAATTTGTTTAAAATGCACTCACAGCTCTCTGAAACTGCCATAAGTTTGCACAGTACTACTGTGATCCATTTTATTAATAGTAAATGTTAAAATGTTAAGGTAAAAGACATACAGTATATTACACTGTAAATTTATGCTTACTACATTATTATATAACATTTGTCTTAAGAACGACTTTACAAGATTGAAACTGAAAATTATATATTATATTACAATACGCTTCCTTACAAAAACATTGACTTTTTTCTATTAAATAATTAGCTAATCAACGCAATAAAAGTAGACAAATATTGTAGTATTTTTAAAATCAGCTCTTTGTAACACCTAAGTCCTGAAATACGTTGGTTCTGTACTCATCAGAATATTTTCTTTTGCAAAGTATTAGGTATGAAGTAAAAAGTTATGCTTTACTTGGAAGGTGATAGGTGTGATTATTTTAGACAGCTAAAAAGAAAAAGACCCTTTAGGGAGACATTCTGTAAGACGACAGATGGATGTTTATGATCTGAGAATTTGCCAAAAGCACGATGACAAACTACACTTAAGGCAGCAGCTCACAAAAGAAGCAGTTTTATATTTAAATGCTCCCAACTCCAAATGCCAACATCGTATTGCTGAATCATTTAAGTGACTGATTTCATTCATAAAGTGATCTTTTCCCAATAAGAAAATAAAACATATAAATCTACAAACATATCTGCAAGGAACAAGCAAGCTGGAAGGAAACAGTTATGATAGAGAAGAAATGATAGTCCTCCTAGGTTACAGTTTACCCATCTATGAAATGACTATCCTTACAATTCTTTTATAGGTTTATATGTGTTTACTAGACTAATGAACACAAGAGCTTTTTAAGCCTAGCTATGCATCATAAATCTTTGACAAGTTCTGGTACCCTTAATAAGTCTAAGCAGGGACTTGTGAGATGAACCATTTACAAGCAGGGGCCTGAGAGATGAACCATTTACAGGCTGCCTGTGTCCATTAGAAACATATGTGCCAAACCAGGGATGGATTTCCTGTTCCCCATCCAAATGTCCAAGTTACACTTGAACTGGGTTCAGGAGGAATTTTGCTTCATATGGAAGGGGAGCCTGTTCCACATAAGAAGTAGTCTCTGAGATACATACCTGTCTCTCCAACAGGCACTATTTGTATGACAATTTGTTTAGTATATTCCTTTTCTATTTCATAGTTTCATAGTTTCATAGTATAGTATTAGGCTATCTGCCCTAGGGCATTTATATGCCTAGCCAAAGTGTATGTGGCTTTTGCCACCCCAAGTAATGATACAAAAGTGTACAATTTAAATTCAATTTAGTTTACTGTGCCTCTATCTAGCAATGACACAGAGATGACCCCCAGGTAAACCTAAGATCACCCATCCATTCATCCAGATTTCTCCTGAAGAGAGTCAGTGAGGGACTCTGCCTAACATGGACAGGTATCCTGTTCCAGAGTGCGGGAAGCCTCTGGGTTATGAATCTGCCCCTCCAGCATGTCCTATTCATATCTGTGCTGAGGTTTAGATCTTTAGCTCTCGTGGCTCTGATGGATTTGGATTTTTTGAGGTGGAGCATGTTCATTAATTCTGAATTGGACATGGCCTTGTATGTAAGGCACAGATCACCTCTGAGCAGGCGGTATGCTACTGAATAGAGCTGGAGCTTTTTCAGTCTGGCAGTATATGACATATGCTGGAGACCCTTGATCCTCTTGGTAAGGTACTTTTGGGGTCTCTCCAGCTGCTGCAGGTGCCGGGTGAGGTACATACCAAATGGGGCATTGTACTCAATCATAGGCCTGATAAGGGAGGAATATAAGGGTACAATGACATCCTTTGATCTGGATGTGAATCCCTTCATGATAAGGTGGGCAAGGTAGAAGGTCTTTCTAACCACTTTGGCGACGTGGGTGTCAAATGAGAGGTCACTGTCAACTTGGGTCCCCAGGTCTCTGATTACTTTTTCCGTGCCAATGGATTACCACCTATGTGGTAATTTGTGGGTACTTTGTTTTTTCCAAAGGGGATGACTATACATTTTTTGGCATTTAGTTTAAGGCCATGACTCTGGCACCAGTCATTTGCTTCTGTGAGGCCCTTCTGGAGGATGCATGTGTCAGCTGGTATGTCAACTATGGCGCCTAGTTTGCGGTCGTCTGTGAACTTTGTCAGCCACAACCCCCCTATGTTTGCCTGCACATCTGAGAAATAAATGCCGAACAAGAGGGGTCCCAAGACAGAGCCCTGTGGGACTCCACTTGTGACTGGCTTAGAGTCTGACATAGCTCCAGCTATTCTGACTTTGTGGGTTCTGTCCTTTAGCCAGTTTGCAACCCATTTTGTGACAAACGGGTTTACATTTAAGCTGTTGAGCTTGTCTATGATGCCTGAGTGGGGTATTGTGTCGAAGGCTTTTGCCAGATCCAGGTAGGCTGTATGAACTGCTTTGCCTTCATCGATGGCTCTAGTGACTTAATATTTCTGCTGTGCCTATTTCAGACCTTCTGTTACTGCTGAATGCTACATGATTTATGTCTGTCACTCTAAGCATCCACAGTATTCCTTCAATTACACAATACTTCTGGACCTTCATTTCAGTTTGTTAAGACTGTGGCTCTTTGTTACAGTGCAGTTGTATTTATTGAAACTGCTGTCCTTCTTAACCTTATCAATTTCCCTTAAGCTATCTGGAGCTTTCTGTTATGATTTCTCTCTCTCCTTCTTCATTTCCCTGGGTGCGTGCACTTTTAGATCCTCTAACCATTCCTCTTGAGGTCTCTTCTACATACTGTGTATCACTTTAGTACTCTTCCTTTGAAGAGCCTCAGGCCTAATTAATGGGCTTGCAAAGAGGAGTCTCCTGTACTGCGCAGAGTACTCAGCCCGGGATCTCTGCAGCTGTTTGTCTGGAAGAATAACATAAGGTTCATAGGTTCATAGAATAGTACTAGGCTAACTGCCCATGTGGGCTAATATAAGCCTAGCCAATTGCTCCATGTCAGAATCAAACCCTGCACCTTGTGTCTATAAGGTAAACACTTTAACCATTATGCCAACCTCCCATTTACTTACCCAGAATGCTTATTCCAGAAAAGAGCAGCATCCCATTATTTCACTCCTGTGTTCCTTCACTGATTATCCATATGGAAGTCTTCTGCAATAAACAGCACAGTATCTATTTCCACATATATTGTTGATAGTATACAACTCCAGGTTTGTGACCCTTTTCAAGGTTTTGGCTCCCAAAGTCCATTGTTCTGCATTCTTTACATCAAATCAAAGCCGCAGTACATAAATGTATATACACACTGAAAAACCCAACAGCAAGAGAGTTGCTGGGAAGCCTCTAGAAACTCACAGCATAGCATTACATTTTGTTTCTTTACAATCCTACTTGTTCCTTGCAAACACAGAATGCCCCGACATAATCAACATCTATATATAAACTTTAGCTAGAATAAAACTGGGATTTGATTAGTAGGAGCATGCATTTAAAAAAGCATAAACAGGATACCATTTCAGCATGCTGTATAGGAGATCAATCATATCCTGTAGGAGGGTATTAGGTATTCACACTTTGTGGTGAGATTTCTGTGGTTCAGTGCTTCCACCCTCAACCCCCCTTACTTCCTAAATTATATTTCTTTATATATGATCTTCTTTTCATTAGCCACCCCTGAAAGGGGAACTGATGTGATACTGTAAACAGGCTATCACACCATAAAGTTCAGTTTCCCTTAATTCCTATTTTACTCATATTTTGTTACTTATATGAAAATCACAGACTATTCTCTTATACTGTAGTTATTTCCATATGCTGAGATTGACTGTACACAGTGCCTTATCTATTGCATATGTCATTGTCTTCAAATCTAGTTCTCAGAAATAAGACCTCGGATAAAACTAAGTCAATCACTCAGGCAACAGACAAATTGTTAAGATTTCCTGTAGTATTAACTCCAGTTGTTTACAAAATTTTTGGCACATATTGCAACAGGAACTTCTTCTGTATGCCTGGTGATAAGCAGCAAAATCATGACACCTCATGGAAAAATCAACTTAGTGACTTTGCTGAGCCCAAAAGGACCAACAAATGTGGATTAAAGATGATCTATATCTGTGCCTGGAATATATACAATAACAACTCAATACATTGTTTGCTAACCCTATGTAAACTGGATACAGCAATTGTACCAAGCGACAAAAATTAAATTAAATCATAGCAGACTCTAATAGAGAGACTGATACAGGCAGAACAGAAAACAGGAAGCTTCAGGTGGTATAGCTATCATTTATATGGACAGTTAACCTTTGTACACAGTAAATGCCAGTTTCTGAGTATGGAGACACTGTAGTAGTTTCAGTATAAAAATTAATAGAGCCAAGTACCATATAGTGGCTTAGTTTGTATACCACCATATTTGGCTAAGGATACAAAAGAAGATATGCAGTTTTGATTAATGTATAATAATACTGAATAGATAATCATATTATGCAATCTTAATCGTGAGTGGACTAATACTTCTAACATATTCTCAAACCCTTCCTCTAATATTTTTGGGCTTGTCTAATTGTTAACCTGGTTATCAGAACCATTAAAGTAATAAAATATGAATGTGCATTAGAATTGGTTGCAGTATACTGTCTCACAACATCACATTACTAGGAATCACGACAATGTACATCAACACACCACCCTCAACTCACTGTTTCATACTGCTGTAGTCTCAAAGGAGAGCACCACTATATTATGACTAAAAAGACAATTTCAACTTGGATAAATTTATAAATTTATGGCCACACTTATAGAAACACTTATATCTTAATCTTGATTCTGAGTACTATTTCTCAAGTGTTCTAAACAGTCAAACACCACTATCCAATGTGAGGGGAAAAAATCTTTCTTGGATCAATAAGGATATAAATTGTCTCATTACAAAATGAGATTATGCATGGATGAAATACCATCAGAAGAGAACCCCAGATAATAACTATTATACTGAGTATTATACTAAAGTAAAACAGTGCTAATTACTAGGAGCAAAATTATTACACTCACAGAAACAATAGTCAGTCATTCCAAAATGCCATAGTTTAGTTGTTGAGCTTTGGGATGTCAATATAATTATTTTATTATTTTTTATTCGGCTTTAAAACAATAAATAAACAAATCAATTAGAAAGCAAGAAATTAACTATTTACATAGGTCCACAGCAGAGCGATACATCAAAGTTATACATATTAACAACTAATATTTTTCAAGCAAGTCTTTAAGTTTAACACATTTTTGTCATACTAATAAAATCAACACTAGAGGGGTAACTTTACTTCTCCAGTTTTTAGTAATTACTTTTCTGGGTATAGCAAGAATACACCAAAGAAGAGGCATTTGGATTTTTGAAATTATCTCAGGAACTGGAACATTAAATAAAACTAAAGATTTAGAAATATTATATCTATCTGACCACAGAGCTTGAATGAAGTTATTAATTTATTTCCAAAAAGGGAAGATGACTTCATATTCATATATCATATGCATCCAATCAGCTATTATTTCAGAATCACATCTCCAGCATTTAATTTTATTTGATTTATACATAATTGTAATTTTGTCAGGAGTGACAAAAGCTCTGTGTGAGAACTTCCAAGTGAACACTTTCCAGTATAATGATGATATAGTTTTATCTGTAGATTTTTAATATTATTTTCTTGTATTCTCCAAGGAAGTCTTCATCGTTGATTTTTCAGGAGTAGTTCCAATAGGAAATGTCTAAATATGTGAAATCTAACTTAAGAATTTTATAAATTTGTGACAAATATGATTTATTTTTTATTGCATTGTTATTGATATTTATTAAGAATTCAAATACTTTGCGGAACATTTTCTTATCTAAGGTAAATATCTTATTAATCTCTGTGCTCAAAAGTCTCTAAATATTTGTAAAATTAACCAATTCTCAGAATCTTGACTGTAGTTGCACCTTAATTTTCAACAATATATATATATATATATATATATATATATATATATATATATATATCAGTACCATTTAAGAACTGATGTCAATAAATTAACTTATTTTGTTGTTTCAATACTAGCATTTTGTTGAAGTTATGTGTTTCTAAGCAGTCATTTTTATATGCAGTTGGAAACATAGAAATATTAAGAGTTTAATACAACGGGTAGAATATGTGAACTTTTGGAAAGAGGCAATGATGTTATTTAAATACAAAATTTGAGAAGAGGATGTAATTCCATTTACACAAAAATATTTTAATAACCGGATCAACCTATTATGAATGGCTGTGACATATTATTTATTTACTAATAATATTTCTTGATATATTTGTTTCCATTTTGAATCATAAGATGAATTTATCCACAATATTATACCCTTTATACTTGTTGAAGTAGCATACAATATATAAGATATATAACAGGGAATCTTATTCCACCATTATCCCAGCCTTTTCTGTGCCAATCAAAGGAAACTCTTGGCTTATTAGGATGCCAACATTTTTAAGTAGAATATTATTTATATTCTTCATCAACTTTTTGGTGGATATAGTACTAAAGGTTGTCAAACAAACAATATTTTAGGGGGAATTATCATATTAATAAACATTAATCATTCTTCCATGGTAAAGAATAATTTGTTCCAATTTGTGACTAAACTTAAAATTTTATCAATAACCTGTTGAAAGTTTGTATCATTTCTTTACTATTAGACATAATGGTTATACCAAGGTATTTCATTTGATTGCTATTCGAATTGAAGTTACAATATTTTTGTATGAATTTTTTTATTTTTTATTAATTAATAATATACTTGTTTTATTATGATTAAATCTTAAGAAGTTGAAGATTTCTTCAAACTGACTCATAGAACTAATTATACATTCTAACAAAGTCTCTATATTTCCTATTGTTAGTAAAATATCACCAGCAAATACGTGAATCTTTAGTTTGAAGTCTTCTTTTATTTTGATACCATTAATGTTCTTACTGGATCTAACAGTATCAGCAAAAGGATCTATAGCTAATGCAAAAAGTAAAGGTGATAACAGACAGCCTTGATTTTTGTATTTTGTAATTTAAAGGAATTAGAAAGAAAATAACCTATTTTAACATAAGCACAAGAGATATTGCATAACTTAGAAATTAATGCAATTAGCTCAGGTGGGAAATTATACACTTTAAGTGTTTTAAACAGGTAAAACCAATTAACTGAGTCAAAAGCCTTATCTAAACCGGGACCAGTTATAGAAAGTATTTTTTTATTTTCATTTGCATAGTCTATTAATTTATGTATTCTTATTATATTATTCTGTACTTGCCTATTTAAAATAGACCCAGTTTGATCATTGTTAATTACTTTAGATATAAGTAGATTAATTCTGTTAGTTAAAATGGACATGAGCATTTTATAGTCCACATTTATTAGTGAAATGGGTGTGTACAATGAGCACTTTGTAGAATCCTTATCTTGTTTGAAAATAAGTGACATAAGGGAATATTTCCATGATGAGGAAGTTGTTATTATTTTTCTATAGACCTTATCTAACAGTTTAACTGTATCATCTGGCAGTTTTTTATAAGTTCTGGTATAAGACCACCTAAGCCCAGCACCTTATTATTTTTTTGACTTTTTTATTTGATCTTTTATTTCTGTTAAAGTGAATGGTCTATCATTTTTTTAATTGTTCCCTTGTTATTTTATTATTATATTTTCCCTTAGAAACATTTCAACTATATCATCATTATCTTGGTTATTTGTATTATTATTTATATTTTCATAAAATATTTTAAAGCCCTCAGAAATACCTTTAATACCTGTTCTTCTTCCTTTTTTATTTATATGTGCTATAATTTCTTTGATATGATTTAGTTTAGTCATTTATTTTGATCTATGAGCAAGTTTATGCAAGCTTAAAGGGTTTACCGAATATGCCTGAAGTTTAAGTTTTTCCGGTTTTTTGAAATGTTATGATTTAGAATTTTGACATATTTTGTATTCAAGTTTTTAAGTTCAGACTGACTGATAATGTCATATGGTTTTAGATTTAACTTTAGTGTCTGTTTTGGCCTATAGTATATTGAATTCTTTGTCCCCTTCTTTTGTTTTTCTAATATACCAATTTGTAACTCAGGACAATGTCAGATACTTCATCATTCATGTTTATTTCTAGGAAGTTTTTGATCTTTTTAACATACCAACCTTTGAATCATTTTATTTTAATATTGTGTGCTGGTAATCTCCTGTGATGTACTAAATTGTCATTTTTAAAGTAATATTAAAGATTACAGCATTATGGTCTGATAATGGACATAAAACTATTGAACATTCTGTCATAACAGATTGCTTGATACAAAACTTTAATCAATATTTGTTTGTGTTCCATATCTATATGAATAATGGGTAAGTTGAAGTGAATATGTTTTCCTTAACTCAAATATAGCTTTTAAATTCATTAGATCTACAAAATTTGTTAAGTGTTTGGTTAAATATGTGATTCTCAGCTTTCTATCTGCAGTGGAATCTTTATCTGATAAAATACAATTAAAATCACCAGCCATTATGACTTCTCATTTCATATAATAGGCTAAATTTTTTTTAATGTTTAGTCTAAACCATGCAAATCCAGTAAGAGTTCACCAATGTATACAGTTTTCTTTTCCACTCAATTACAACAATACTTAGCATACCACTTTTATCAGCATAGGTAAGTTTTACTTTTGGCATTACTGGTGAGTTTTTCCATAAAATTAGGGTGCCTTTTCTTTTAGCTCAAAAAGCAGAAACTGCTAAACCCAAATAATTCTTTAATTAAAGTTTATTTACATCTTTATTAATATTAAGTAAATGTGTTTCCTGTAGAAATGCTATTGAGGTTTATGTAATTTCAAGTGTTTGAACAGGCTCCCTCTTTTTTGCTGGATTATTCAATCCATTAATATTAATAGATATGCATTTAAAATCAGACGTTTATATAAGACAGAAAAATACAGGTATAATCAAATCACATTTATGTACAGAACTTATTATATATTTTATATATAACAATATGAAATCTTCAACTATAGACAAAATGTTTGAAACACATAAATAATTACCCAATTATATATCCCTAAAACATTCTACCATGGAATAACATATTCCTAGTTTGTTGAAAAAGACAAACAAACTACCTCTCAAACTCCCCATTAGACTAACAACTTTTATCCCATGCTTCTGATTCATATTATTGTCTCATATTTGTAGTATGCATCATCTTAAAAAGCTCATCAATTAATTATTATGAATAAGAAAAGTTAAACAGGTGTTCAGAATCTTTATTATAAGTTGGCCAAACTGAATATCTTTACTATCATCTTTCCCTATACCTCATATTATCTCCCTGGTCTACTATAGGGAGGACGTCAGTTGTTATTTTTGTATTTATTAAATTATAGGTCAGATGATTTTATATTTTTCTATTTTATTTACTATGTGTAAAGTTGTTCATAGGATCATAAGTTCATAAATTAGTACCTTAACCACTATGTTAATCTCCCACCCTTGTAGACATATTTATATTCTTTAACTATATACATATTTAATTATTTTGCTCTTGTTCTATTTCTGTTTATATCCTATGTCTTGTACTATAACTATATTCCTAGGTTTTATACGTTAGCTATAATCCTAGTGTAGAATATCATATAATATAACATTTATATTTACCTTTATATATTTGATACTCTTTAATCTAGTACTACTGTTAGAATCAGTCTTATTTTTTCCTTAAATGTTATGTCCAATGGTATCTGAACAAACATCTGAAAAATCTTCCCTTTTAAGATTCAAAATTTTCATAATAAATTCTTCTGAGATATTAAATTTTATCATTAAAAAGAGACAATAACAGAGGAATACAGTCCTAAAGTTTTTTTTATCAGAAATGTCTTTCTATAGGCTAGTAAATACATTATTATTTTGGTATATCGCAATAATTCAAAACTATTTAATAACTGGCAGTGATACAGAAAGCAATTCATTGTCTTTTGCTTATTAGCTAACTTGGATTCATTAACATCTTAGCATATGAATCAAGATATGATTATTTACTTTTAGACAGGAAGAAGTAACCGGGACAGTTCTTAGAATATTCAGAACTCCCACAGCATCAAAAAAGTGCTCCTGACTCTGTGAAGCTGCTTCAAGTTGGTCCTCATGACAAGGGCTTGCAAATGAACAGTTTATCAGCTACAGTTCACATAAAAATGTTCACAGTTGGATCCAACTACCTCTATATTATGCAGCAATCCCGCAAACCCTTCCAAACCACTAACAAAAAACACAAACATTTCAAAGTATGTAACCATTAAAAAGCTATTATATTTAAAGAAATAACATTTAATAATTCATTAAGCAACATTTGTATGAGATGCTTAATATAAAGCAGACTGTCATTTTTTTAAAGGAGACATAGCAGATATACTTGCGTTAAACATATGACAGTTATATGTTTAACTTGTAAAAGTGTGAATGTTACTCTAATTATTTGATAACATTCCAATAATAACTTTTTTTATGTGTAAGAAGCTATACATTTTATACTTTGTTTATAACATAGCATATCATTCCTGGGTACTATTGCATGCCAAGTATACTATCAGTTGTACAGCACTGGACCATTTTAAGAACCCAGAATGTAACTTAGCATACCTCTTTAGTGTCATTTGCTGCATCTTGTATTATATTTAACAGTACATTACTCAACTATGCCAAGAAAACAGAAAGGGTGCCACCTAACATAAGTTTTGTAATAATAATTAACATTTAACAAAATGAATAGTTTAACTTTTTAAACTTTAAGTGAAAATAAGTGGCTTTCATTTCATATTTCATATATAGTATAAAGAATCAAACTCTAACATATCAAAAAGGGAAATAGTAACCATTCGAAGTAGGGAAAGAAATAAATGATTTACCTTGTAAAAAGCAATATTTATCACATGTTCATAAGTATTCAAGCACTTATTTAAAATAAGAATTTACAAACACTGAAAAAGATTGATTTCCATTTGTCTTTCAGTTTTTTACCATTTTTGCCTTTTATTAACCAGACATCTCTTGTTGCATTTCTCTTCAAAGAAGTTGATAGAGTCCAGTCCATTTATTCTGTTTTTTTTTTTAAGGATTTTATTTTTCTATATAAAGTCCATTGTATCTTCCAAAGTGCAAAAATCGTCTTTTCTTCTAGAAGGTGAATCCTTATTTATCACTAATGATAAATATTAATTTCAAATATTTAGTATTTTCTTTAATTTTAACTGGATAATTAGTTCATGCAGCTTTTAATACTAAATCCTTATCATCACTTGAAAAAAATCTTATGATCACTGACCTCGGTGAAGGTTTTTTTTTTTTTTTAAAGGTGAGTTGAAAAGTGATGTACGTGCCCTTTCAATGCCAAAGGAAAAAGCTTCAGACAGGTTCAAAGTTTTAGGTAACCAGGTATTAAGGAATTGAATCATGCTGTCTCTCCCTCTTCTTTTTCAGGAATTCCCTAAATCCTGATGTTTATTCCTTCTAGAAATGTTCTCTAAATCTTGTATTTTTTCTTGGAATAAGTTGTTTTGTTTCAGAAGAAATTCAGTGTTATTCTTATTTTCAAGTAATGTTCCATCAAAATTACACACTGCTTCTTCTATACTCAAGAATTGTGATGACTGTTATTTAAAAGATGCACTCAGCACTTCAACTTGTTTTTTACATTCCTCTTTAAAATTGTCCATTTTGCTTTCTAATTTATCTGTCTTTACAGATAATTCATTGATGTTACTTAGTATAGCCTGTATGTGTTTTTCATTGTACTATCCTGTGCACTGGGCTTAGAGTGTCTCTTTCTGAGAGAATTAGTTCTTTCTAGTTTTCTTGACAGGAAAAAGCAATTAAAAGAGTTTCAAACATGTTATTTTTGTAGTAAATCTTCAGCAGATGTTCAACTATAAATCCATCAAGTTTTGAAATGTCCTACTTGAGATGTGTAGTAAAAATTCTGTCAGAGAAGTTAAAATGAAGCAGAGCTAAAAAATAGTGCTGTTAACTGCTCGCCATCTTGGCCCCCCAGTATGTCAATATAATTCTTAATGCTTCTGCAAACTGAGATTATAATTAGCTCTGAACTGTTACAAAGTTGCTTATTGTGATCAAGAGTACAGAGTTTGAATCCTTCCACCTTCATTTGTTTATTTTGCAACAGTGAGCAAGTCACTTGACCCAACACTGCTCCCAGATTGACCATGAAAAGAGACACTTGTGTCCAGTGAGAGTGACTTGTTAACAAATGTATAAAAACTAAATACATCTAGTGATTGGTCCTCTTCCATGGCCAAAAATATCCATCAGCTTTTAATTCCCGAAGCCCAATGTTAACAGTTCTTAGGGTTAAACACTTATTAAGCACCTTTCTGATCCAAGAAATGTTTCCACCCTTCTATCCATCCATCCTCAGCCCCTTTTTCCCATTTTGCACATGGGGTCAGATGTCACTTCTGCAGTGACAATCATCTCAGGCCAAGTTTTACACCACCGGATGGCTAGCTCTGCCATGGTACTTTATTCATACCACTAACTCGTGCAAACACTCACACCTATGGCCAATTTAGAGTGTCCAATCCACCTATTGCATGTCTTTGGAATGTGGGAGGAAACTGGAGCACCCAGAGGAAACCCACGTGACTGCAGGGAGGACATGCAGGCTCTACACAGAAGGCACCCCAACCAAGAATCAAACCAGAGAACCTCTTGCTGTGAGGGACTAACATGGCTAGGCTTGTAAAGGCTCTAGGGCTGTCAGTCTAGTAACCTCCTATGAACCTATAACAGTTGCTTTTCCATGTCAAATGGAAGCTTACATAAAGTGGAGCAAGTAACCCCAGAGAAGTGAGGAACATGGTAGTTCTACTTTGCCACAATAAGAAGGGTACAATGAATAGGCTGTGTCCAGTGATAATTTTATCTCTGTACCGATCCCGATGATTTACACTCTTGTACAGTAAGGCATGTTATTACTGTGAACAGTGCATGGAGTCTGTAAAGATATTATCCTGGAATGGCTACAGACAACCTTTACTATATCTATTCTACAGCAAGAAATAAAAAAAAAAAGACAGATGTGTACTTAAAAGAAGATGCTCAACTGATAATTATTTGTCCTGTTTCTAAAATAAGGTGGTTTTCTAGAAGAAAACAATTCTTTTATTACCTTTTGATTATGCAAAATGTTAAAACCTCAATAAGCTGAGTAGAGATAAGATTATAAATAGCCCTAGTGTCAAAGGTATTCAAAACATCAGCTTCCTTCTGTGGTAGAAGGAGTATTAGGAAACTTGTTTTTAATGTTATCTTATTGGCTGTCAGCCTGTAACCATTTATTTATTTTGCCTTTGTTTACTGGGAAAGTTTGACTGGGTTTAGTTACACCCTTTTTCAGCTGAGGCCTGGGGTGAAAACCTCCTCAGATTGGGAAAGTAATGCAATTTATCAGAGTTTCTTATGCTTCTGCAATTGGGATTTATAACCTGTTCTGTGCTGTTGTAAAATTATCAAGATAAAATATAAAATGACAATGTACAAACAGTGTACAGGTATTTACAGAGTACATGATACTTTAAACAGTGTGCATACATTTGCAGATTACATAAATATTTAAGCAGTGTCTATTTATAAAACATATAATTATATATATATATATATATATATATATATATATATATATATATATATATATATATACATACATACAGGGTGACCTTATGAGAGCAAGTCATTTGGTGGTGTAGCAAGAAGAGAATAAAAAAAACCTCCCCAATAACAGAGTGACCCTGGTTCTCTGACAGTGGAGTCTCAGCCTCCAGATCTGCTCAAAGAAGTCTTGTCCAGGGACTTTCTATCATCTTCACAGGCATCAGAAGTGATTGTATTTGTGATTATGTAACATACCCCACCCCCTGGAAGTGATGGACCCATTCATGTCACTGTGGGGACTGCCTTTGCTTCCACTATGACCATACATGCTCAGTTCTTCACATGTGAAGACAGAAGCTAGCCTCCCTGGCTTGGACAGCCACAGAGTATATCCTCCCAACTGTCCATTGCTTTTGAGGCTTTGTGCAACCCCCACTGAATGCCATCAAAGAAGTAAAAATAACTAGTCAAAAAATCACTAACCTCTTCATCATGGCAGGCAACATCTACCCTCTACTGGCTTCCCATCAGTTGTCTGAGCTGGTATTTTAACCCAGGTTGCTTGGTTTGTATTTCAGGCTGTATCTCTCTATGCGATTGGGAGGTAAGAATAATAAATTGAACACTAGGAATGGTAAAGCAATGGTGTCTCAGAATTAGACTTGTGTTTTATTGAAGTGTGTAGCTTTATTTTTCTTGGTGTTTGTTTTCAGTTTATTTCTAAACAGTCAGCTCCAGCTATTACAGTAAATGGAGTGGAGTCTGTTAAATAAGCTGCCCAGCACCACAAAGAGCAGTCAGCTAGTTGCCATTTGAGTTTCAGACTGCATATCCTTCATAAAATACATGTTAATACAAATCCTGTTATTCTAGCAACTTTCTAAGTTTATAAGAACAATATTTAAAACATGTCCCTATTTTTGGGCCTTTGCTCTCCATTTTGTCAGGCTTTATCCAGATTTCTTGCACTAAGAGGTTGAGAGGTATGAATGAAATTACTTTTGAGTATCAAAAGGTCTGGAACAGTAAATAATCTGGAACAGTAAATAAGAGTTTTAGCTGCGAAAGGATGACAGGTTAGTAACTCGTTTGCTTTAAAGTCAGTTAAAATTCCAGTGTGGGTGGGTGGGGTTACTTTTTTTTTATCAAATTAAGTACTCATTCAAGAGTAAAATTTCACTGTGAGTTCTTTTAATAGGTATGTGTAGCAAAGAATGTCGCAATTGCTAATTATTTCATAAGGTAACTACATTTAGTAAAACATGTGATCAAAAAGATCACATTGTTCAGGACATTATTGAGCTTATCTATCTATAGCTATATCTATATCTATACCTATATCTATATCTGTGTTTATATCTATATCTATATCTATACCTGTATTTATATCTATATCTATATTTATATCTGGGATACCTATGTTTTGTCAATGTTTGTCTTCATCAACTCTTAAAAAAGCCATTGCAGCTGCTCAGAAATCTGCTGTACTGTTTTTTGAGTGAGATCGCGGAACATTGGTGTTTGTGAAATTTGATCTTAAGCCACTTTGGTATGATCTCAGAGTATATTTACTAGTGTGGTATGATCGCAGAGTTGGTATATATAATTAGTGGGGTGAGGGGACAAGATTTTTTTTGTTGTGTATTCATTTGCATTTCAAAAAATTATGTGTTCAATGGTATGAGGTTAGATTTTCTGGCATATTGATTGAATGCCACAAATCTCTATATCTATGTCTATATCTACAGTATATCTTTATCTATATATATGTCTATATCTTCATAGCTATTTATATGTCTCTATCTACATCATTATCTGTGTTTTGTAAAGTTCAAGGTGCATGTTTTTAGTTAGTGATGAATTACTTCAGTTCTTTTGAAATATCTTGCTCAGAAAATGCTAAAATGTATCCTGGAATGAATACTTTATCTCAGTAGATTCTTTATTATAAAAGGGATGGACCATAGATCACAGCTTTGTTCCAAGGTAATCTAGACATATATTTGAAATTGCAGGAATATCTTGTTTGTGTAATATAATGTTCAGTCTTAATATACATTTGGCTTCTAAATAAAACTAACCAATCACTGACAAATTAAATTGATACTACAACATGCAAATAAGTATATTTCAAAGAAAATAATGCAGAGATGAAAACACACTTAATCACATATCTTCAAATATGAATTATTATAAAGTACCATTGTGATCTTATTGGGGAAAAACACTGTGTGCACCTTTTGGGGTACTCAGCAGAAAATCTGATACTAGCTTTTGTACCACTTTCTATTAGCCATAAAACTACATAATGAACAGACATGCATACACCTCAGACAAAATAAACAGACTGCAGAACAAACATGCAAAGACTGCATATTTACTGAGCCTGAAGTCCATATTGCATTTCAAAATAACTCCTATTGTCTATGCACTAGTTGTCCTGCATTATGAATCTCCAGTGACATGGTTCTCATTAGCTATAATCTTTTTAAATATGTTACCTGTCTTCAGGCAGATTACTGAGGCATAATGCAAAACTAGATAAAGACTCACATGAGAGCCTGCAGTACCTCTGGATGGGCAATGCATCATTATGTTGTGTTAATAACCCCTTAGGGGGAAGCTTGGAGTGATTTGCAAGAGGTGCTTGGTACTCCAGTTAAAGTGTGTCAACACCACATCAACAATCAGACAAGTTTCATAAAGCTTCAAACTGCTAATGTGGAAGAAATGTATCTAGCTGCTCTACATAATGATGGCTTGAGCGAGCTCAGTGAAGACACACTGATAGCCTATTATTATCCTTCATTAAATATCAAAATGCTAACTAAATCCAGCAGCAGTCATTGTATACAGACTCCAGACTTATTTCTTACTTAGAGAAGAGTCTTTCAATCTAAGACTCCATGACCTTTGTAAATAAAGGACAACATAATAAGAGGAAGCTGATGAAGCACAAGTAAACTGATACACTAAGGCAGATGGTTTCTCAAACTTTAGCTTCATTTCCCAGTTAGAACAGTTATTTTTTATTGTAATCAATACACTGACTACAGAAGTCTGAACAGCTATGGATAGTGTTTGAATTTTATTCAGTCCAAGTAACATCTGTCTTATCCAACACTTTAGCTCAGAGGATTGAGCTGCCAAACTGCTAACAAACTTCATACTGTAGTATAAGGTTTGATTTCCCCAGGGTCTCCTTTTGCTGGCTGTGAGAATCTGAGCAGGTCACTTAACCAGAGTGTGCTCCCAGGTTGCCCTTGAAAAAAACACAGGAACATAACACTTAATAATGTACCTTTTTACTGGGACACAAAACATCACAGTGGCATGAGTGTGGGTTTATTATGTTGATGGGTTTGCAAGTTGGAACATGATATGTCACAGATGATGTGCTTTACTTTTGGGTTGCAGAAATTGTGGAACAGGAAAAAATATATATGCATATATATATATGGTTCCCTATTAGAATCCTGAAACACTATAAGCCTGAAAGTCAAAATCCTGAAAACTAATGACTGAAAATGCAAAATCTCGAAAATGCAAAATCCTGAAAGTCAAAATCCTGAAAACACAAATAATGCTAATATGTCACTATAAAGACACTAATATCTACCAACTGACCCTGACCCTAACCCTAACCCTAAGGTCCGTCACTATCGCACACTCACCTGACCCGAGCCCTAACCCTAACTCACTTAAACCGCCCCTAACCCCAATATTTTTCACTATTGCATACATGCCTAACCTGCGCCCTAACCCTAACTCACTTATACTGCCCCTAACCCTAACATAAAACCAACCGCACACTTACCTGGACCCAACGCATGACCTAACACCACAGGGCTAAGAATAGCAAAGCCACAGTGATGTCAGCATGTCCATTTTGTGTTTTCAGGATTTTGACTTTCAGGATTTAGCATTTTCGAGATTTTGCATTTTCAGTCATTAGTTTTCAGGATTTTGACTTTCAGGCTTATAGTGTTTCAGGATTCTAATAGGGAACCATATATATATATATATATATATATATATATATATATATATATATATATATACACACACACACACACACACACACACACACACATAAGTTTTTTGTTTGTTTAAAATTTGAGAGCATAGTTTTCCTTGCAGGCAGGGTTGTTTACTATGTTTGTATTAAGCAGATTGCTACAGTTTAAAAAGTTTTTTTTTAATAAAACATGAGCACAGAAATGTTCCATGCAGGCAGTATCAACTATATCAGTTTGTTACAATTTAAAATATTTTTGTTTTAATAAATTATGCTAAAGGAGGGTTGGGGGTGCACAGATCTAACTGTAATAAGTCGATCACTTATATCTTATTAAAGTGAAGTTTTTTTTCCTATTCACTTAAAGAGTTGTGTGTGTGGAGGGTGCTTGTTCATAGCAGTGGCTCAAGGTGCTAATTGAGCCAGCCATGCTTCAGGGATCCATACTGTTATAGCACTTCCAAATAAGGCATTCTGGAGTACGTGGTCTTATTCTTTCTCCAGGTTCTCATGACAAATCTAATCAGTATTGGCATCGTTACAATATCTATGCAGGGACAAAACGTTGATCTACTGTTCTTCATCTAGGATGGAAGCTGTATCACGTCCCCTAGATTATAACCTCAGTTATGAGATATAGTCTCCTTTCTATCACTCTGGCATAGGCTTAACAAGGTAAGCAAAACAGAATGATCTTTCAGTAAGTAGAACATAGTCTTGTGTCCACCTGTTTGAATACAGGGACAACAGTCCTAGTTTGCCACTTTAGAGACACTGTCAAGCCTTCCATACAACATTGAAAAGAAGTGTTAAACATCCAATAATGTCAGGCTCCTTCAGTGGTCTTTCAGTAGTTTTTACAATATCTCATTCACTTCTGTATCCCTTCCAAGGTAGGATTCCTTTATTGTTGTTGTTGTTGTTGTTGTGTCTTTCGGCTTATCCTGGTTAGGGGTCGCCACAGTGGAACTCCGGTCCGCTAATGTTTGGTAGTGGATTTTTACGTGCCGAGTTACCAGCCCTGATGCACAATCTTCAACGAAGGCACGCCCATTCATGCATGCCTCCACACAGAAGACGGTCTAGCTGAGAATCGAACGCAACAACATTTTGCTGTGAGGTGACAATGCTACCGCAGCACCACTACCGCGGGTCAATGAATAATCTACAGGTTCCACTGTTTAATTCTGACAGTGCCATGTTCACTAAATTCACGAGTTTGTCATTGGGTCCCTTCTGTCTTTCAACAATGTTCTCATTCTAGGCCAATATTTCTCCAACAAGATAAGAATTGTTCGAGAAAAATGTTAGCCCTTTCTTAAGTCATCAGCAGGTTTGTAATGATCTTTAAAATCCATTTTAAATTAATTTTCTATGGTATTGCCAAACTACTACCAAAGCAGAGAGTTTTGATTTAGTAACTCCAGGTGTAGTTGCCTTCTTGCCTTGAACATGCCTATTAGTGAAATCTGGGGACTATTTTAGTATTGCATTGGGTGTGTCCTTCCTTTAATGTGGTAACTTCCCTCAAGACTGGTGCTCGCCATCAAATCCTGGGGTTACTACTATGGAAAACATTAATTATCTTTCATTCACAGCTCCTAGCAGCTTATCAGTTACTGAGGTTCTGAAAAGGATTTAAACTTATCACCTCTGATATCTATAGGCATATGAGAGATATCCCATATAGGGGAGGATAGAACTTGTCCACAGGAGCAACAGCTAGGTGTTCCCAGGGCACGCTCGATACATGATTGGGTTTATACAGTCTGTACAACCACCATTATGGTTATTTCACCCAAATCACCATCAGTTGATTATCAGTTGACAAATATGCTTCACCCTTGACCCTAGTATTGAGAAAATATGGTTTCAAGTCTCAAGAACTGACAACCTTTAGCATAAGATCTGATGGTTTCAAGTACACTTTTGATCATCTTTTTGTACAAACACAGTGTTGTTAGGGACAATCCATGAAAAACACAAACGTTCAAATACAATTCACCAGTCTGGTTCATATCAGGGAAACCTGTTTCTCCAGTATCCCTATTATTCCTCATGTAAGTGTTGAAATGTCCCAGTAGAACTACTGAATCCATAGATTTTACCATAATCAGCTTCACATCCATGGTCCTTAAGAAGGCAAATACTTCTGATAGCTATTAGAGTTTTCTTCTCTGCAACTGACAGTGGCAGTGGGGCAACCCCGTCATTACTGCTCAAACTCTCACTGTACAGCACACAGATGGAGATTATCTATATCTTCACGCATGCCCTGGGCCTTCCTTGAAAGGCAGCTCCAGTGTAAGACAGAGTTGATTGGGAGTCAAGAATCTGATTCTAAAACCCTTTTGTATGTAGAGGTTTAAGGATAAATATAATAGGTTGGGAAAATGTTGTTTTTCAAATGAAACATATGAAAAGTTCACTAAGCTATATTAAAGATGTACTGAATTAAAAAAATGCATATCAGCTGTATAGTATTCACAAGATATGTTTAAATCTCTGTAGATTACAAGGGTGGGAGGATGGCATAATGGTTAATGTGTTTACCTTACAAACACAACGTGTAGGGTTTGATTCTCACATGAGGTAATTGGCTAGGCTTGAAATTGGCTCACAAGGGCATTTAGCCTAGTTCTAACCTATGAATCTAATCTATGTGCATTAACTACTCTAGAAAAATAATGCTGCTTAAAAATAATCCCATCTATACTTTTTGACTGTGCAAATATCTGCAATATAACTCTAACAGTTTTTGGAAACTTTTGAGCTAGATTCAATTGATGAAAATGCCTTGTTCGGAGCGTGGCCTGTTGAGATTCTCTCTTTCTCCCTCTCTCACTCTCTCTCTCTCTTCCTCAGACAGGAAGTATGTAACTGTAGAAACAGGAAGTTATCTTCTATACTTCAAATTAAAATTGCAGGAAATCCTGTTTGGAGACTTGACATTAGACAGATTGACTGTTAATTGAGAAAGTTACAGGAATTGCTGCTTTGTCTGCTGGTGGATACCATTAGAAAAAGGGATCAAGCTGCATTTTACTGCCTGTAAAGACTCAACATTCTATTTTCGACTTAAAACCTAATAAATAAATACATAGATCCATACAAACATACAGACAATTTTAGGGTACAGTATATCCTTAACCAGAAGCAGATAGCATAGTGTCAGTGGGGCAACAAGTAGCATACTCGCCTTTGGTGCAGAATGCTGTGAGTTTTATTCCCACACCTGGTAAATCTATTACTTTACACAGCAGTACAGCAAACAGGCAGTGCTGCACTCCTAAGTGTATCATCTTTTGGATGAGACTTTAAACTGAGGCCCCACCTGCTTGACGTGGTGGTAGTTCAGATGAATGTAAATGATCCCATAACACCTATCAGAAAGAGAAGGGAACAATTGTAATTGTTTACAACAATCATAATCATTTACATTCCAACCAACTTATTTACATTATATATACATAGTTTCTATTATTAATGCAATATTTCTAAAGCTTAAGTCCACATCTTTCCTTCTTCATTTCCTTCATCTGATACATAAAAAACAAAAACAAAAAAAAAACCACTAAGTTGTTACTGTTTTGACCCCCCCACTTCAATTTCCACAACCAAAATCTTATCTTTTTTAATATCATCGCCAAATCACATTTTTCATTAAACATTATTTTTTTACACCTTGTTTCTAAATTAGCCATAATATATAAAATGTTTTTATCAGTTATTCAACCTCCTTTTTATTTTTGTTTCTATAAAACCCAAATTCAATTATATCCATATTTAAATTATGCATATCTTTAAATCCTTGTGCATACTTCATATCTAGAATCTTTTTCATTCTTTTACATTCTAAAAAACATATACACTACTTTCAAAATCTCCACAATACAAACTATTTTTTCTAACAGTAATTATTGTATAGTCAACCTCCATAAAGAATCTTGCAGTTATAGTATTCTTTTTTCTATATTTAAATCTTTCCATGGACATATCCTATAATATTTTCTATGATTTTATTATACCATTCTTTTATTGCACTTTCAATTTCTTTCACATTTATTTTCATACATTAAACTTCAGAAGGGATGGCACTGTTGATGAGACATTATCATCCCCCTCACACAAACCACCACCACCACCATTCTGCAGAATACTATGTAAGCAAGAGTGCAAAATAATTTTGGATGAGTTTTGATAACTTGTTCGGTAGAAGGCACTGTGGTCAGTCTAAGGTAGGTGACTTACTGAGCATTCAGTGATTATAACTCTGAAATGTGAACAGATGATAAAATGGAGGCCAAAAAGGATTAAAGGTCCACAGTAATGTAGTATAAAAATGATAAATGAAGAAAACACATGGACCATCAATCCGAAGACCATATAAAACCATTTAATCAGATAAAACGGAAGCAGAACAAGCACTTTCAGGTTTCCCCTTCATCGGGTTCACACAAAACTATAAAATCACTGTTTGTCTCGTAATAGTATGCACCCTAAGCGTGTCTTTAAAAATATAGTGAAGGGGCAGGCTCTAAGAGCCTCAAGACTCTGTACAAATGACAATGGTTTTAACAATGAGCTAGGATTATTACAATCTAGACTGGAATTTTTAGGTTATAAGTCACATGAAATAGGCAGCTCCTTCAAGGAGGTGGTTAGTCAAAGGAACACAAGAGGGAAGCCTTTCTTATACAGAGCCTGGGCAGTTACATTGGTCAAGTGATCTTAACTCAGGTCTTTTACGTATCTCCATGAAGTATAGCAGTGATATTGGTTCCATCTCTGATGTGTTCAATGGCAACTGGAAAATCCTATTGACTGATGATAGTCTAAAAAGGTATATTGGGAACAAACCATTATTTGTGTTTAAGAATAATTTGAACTTGAGGAGGAGATTATGTAAAGGAACTCCCATGGCACATAACACTGTCTCTTCGAGAGTTGGTACGTTTCCTTGCAGGCATTGCAAGGCTTGCTCATTCATTAAGAAGGGCAACAGATTTGTCCATCCCATAATGAACAAGGTATACTCCCCCTGCTTATATGCTGACTGCACTACTAACAATGTAGTTTACTTAGCCCAGTGCTAACATTGTTGCTCATTCTATGTGGGTAAGATGAATAGGTCATTAAAAGATCATAGATTATAACATGCCAGGGACATTAGAATAGGTGCTAAGCATAACTCTTTGGCAGAGCATGTTGCTATGTGTAATACTCATACCTTTTCTTTTATGGTCCTGCAGATCATACCCACCACAATAAGAGGTAGAGACATACTGAACAGGATTGAGACTGTGGAGTCTAACTGGGTAGCTGAGTTTCTGGCAGATGAATCACCTGGCCTCAGTTGTGTGCTTCCCATTAAACCTGTTTTGAAGGGTCAAAGACCTAGTTCTTGATTAGTTCTTTGATTGGTCTGACATTACTATTTAATTCCTGTTTTTATAGTTTTATGTGAACCTGATGAAGGGGAACCCAAAAGTGCTTGTTCTGTTATTACCAGTGATGGGATATAAACAATACACATCTGGTTACATTATTCACAAGTACTGATGACAACAACGTGGGAGCTAAAGGCTATAGTCCCAGTCCATCACAGGGGAACGATTACCTCAAACTAGTTAATGCATTTGAACTTTGAACATATGCTTTGGTGTCATACCCTGCAAAGAAGTAAAATTGCAGGTCCCAAGAGCTAGTGTATTTTGCTGGGTTATAGTTCATCTTAATCTTATCTTAATCAACTCTGCTTCTTACTGACAATTGTTATGGCAACTGACCCCCCCCCCACACACACACACACAAATATGTGAGAGGAGAATCCATTTGGCAGCTCCACACAATATTTTTTGCTGAGCAGGCCCAGGCTTTTCACAACATCCAGGCTACCATGTGCTCACCATTGAGCTCCCCCTCCCACATAGCTTAACTCCAGGGTTGAGTCCAAGCATCCCAACACCAGGTGAATTTCCCTATTGCTTTAACTGAACAATCATGGAAGGAGTATAGTTTCATAGTTTGCTTGACTCCTCTTCTCAGACCAGTTTGCTAAGAATGACCATAATAACCCAATGCAAACAAAGATGAAAGAAACATAAGGGCATGCAGACTCTTCCACAGTGATAAAGTTGTAATAATATGGTGCAGCTAATTGAAATGGACTACCTTGTCTTGAGGTTTTCTTTTTTGTTTGTTTGTTTGTTTCCTTTACTTGAAAAATGTAGATTTATCCAAAAGTCCCTGCACATTAATAAAGACTTTTAGTTTATTCAGGTTAATGAAAGAGTAGTAAATATAAGAATCCTACCATTTTAGCAAATAGTAGGGTTTGTCTAAGCCCATCTTCTTCAACAAATGAATGTAAGCCCCAGACTGCTTCCCTTTTTAAAGAGACGAAACAAGCTGGCATGTGTATACTTCACATTAAATCTGGCCATCATTATGGTTATAGTTCTTTGAGTGCCTTACTTAGTTCATTGTTGTTTTTTGCTACATGGAAAATAATGTGCCTGAGCAAAAGCACTACACAGCCCTGCTTCACTTAACCATGCCTCCTGCCTCAGTAGTGAGTGACACCTATAGACAGAAAGGCAGACAGGTCCATTCACCAAAATGATGATTATGATTAGCTATCCTGGACTACTACTCCAGGGAGATCCAACAATATCATTGTCTGCATTTCTCTCATTCAACTTCATGATTAGGAATTTCATTGTATACTGCAGATCCAATAAGTTTTTTGTTTTAATTTATTGGTTTATTTCAGTGTTTATCTAATATGGCCAAACCTTTTTCCAACCCTGTCTGTAGAGATTCAGCTGAACTGCTGTTTGTTGGAGGGTGAGTTAGTTGCTTATATTTCAGACATCACTCATTGTGCCAGTTTAGTGATGCCAGGCCAGCCTGACCCCCTTCAATTATGGACATTCCTTAGGAGAAGAACAAGAGTCACTGGCATATTCACATTTACATTAAATGCTTACATAGAGTCGTCCTCACACAGTCTTAATTTAGCCATAGAATCATTAAACATGGGTTCCCTTTCTGTTTCAGGTTATCCAATATGTGCAGAAAAGAGCAGTTTAGCTGGATCATTTCACATCTTCTGCCATCCTAATCCATGAGTAAACTGCCCACAGTTTCACAGAAGGTTACTAGGTTAGTGGTACTAGAGCCTTTACATGCCTAGCCATGTTAATCCTAAGTATCCCTATATGTTCTTTTTGGGTAGTTTGCAGAATGAATTTATGAACAGATTGGGTCTGTGATCAACACTACCTATCCCTGTCCATTAGGGACATGAGTGCCACTCCAGACACCACGTCTCGCTCGTACAGCATGCACGGCCAAACCAAACGAACAAAACACTAGAGGCCAGCATATACAGTCCAAAATTTTATTGTAATAGCTAATAAGGACATATAAATGCCCAAAAATTATTCCAAAATCAAACCGGTTTCGGCAGATGCCTTCTTCAGTGGAAATTAGTCATTCAAATAAGCACAAGACTTCATGAATATTTATATAGTGCCCCAGCCAATGGCCATCAATGGTATGATCCATACCCCTGTTTATTAACAGATAGTAAAAACCAAAATCCTTAGAGGACAGCATATTTATGCTAATAGTGCTGAGGCTTACAAAAATACATCATATTTGTACATGGATGTTGTTTAAAATTTAGAACAAATAATTTGTCTATTAATCAAATCATAATGAACTTAAACAAAAGAAAATAATGCCCTGTGTATTCATGGTATAAATACCATTATATATAGTAATACACCCAGCCAAAATGTTAAGGCATACTCATCAAAGTAAATAATATATATATTTTTTTATTTTTTATATATAGGAAATAACCATATGAGCCAAGTATAAAAATTATTGTGTGTATAAAAATATACTTATCATAAATGGTCATTTAGACCAGGTGGAAACAAGGCTCCCAAATGGATAATCCAATGTTTTTCCTTATGACACAGTATGTTTTGCCATCCTTGTTGATTGTTCCTGTTACCCGTGATTCTATCAATAACCATAAACATAAACTTAGCCGTTGGGTGTTTGATGGTATGTTGATATAAAGCATTGGTAGGTTTTGCATTCCTAATATCACTTCTATGTTCCCCTATTCTTATTCTTAGTGAGTGTGAAGTTTTATCCACATAAAATGCAGAGCACTGACATGTAGCCAAATATATAACCCAACTACTGGAACAGTTGGCAAATATCCTAAGATTATAAACCTTACTGCTGTTGACACTGGAAAATTGCTTCAACTTGTTCACCTGGTTACATGAAGAACAATGACCACAAGGGAAAGTGCCCAAAAGTTCATCCCCTGCTATGGTCAATTGTTTATATTTGGCCCCTCCACTTTCCTTCTGTTTATAGTGGGAAAACAAGGATCCTAAGGTTCTACCCCTCCTATAAGAAAACTGGCATTTAGTACCCAGGATATCCTGAAGAAAGTAATTGGCCATCAGAATGTTCCAATTGTCATTCATAACATCTCTTATCACCTGATGATTCCTACCGAATGTAGTAACAAACCTAACAGTTGTGTCTTTTGAATTCGATGTATGGTCCCTATATTGCAGCAATGTATCCCTGCGTTGTTTGTCAGAGCATGCACTGGCGGATACAATATCCATTGGACGATACCCCCATGGACTACATGACTAATTAATCAGTAAGTCAAGGAGGTCAGGAGTACTACTACTTTTAAATATCAGGACTTGGGTATAGTGGTATAATGGCATATCATTAGGATACACAATATACTGAAGTATTATTAATATTGGTGTAAGACTGTCCTGTATGTGATAGATTTATTTACAAGTAGTTTTGGTGACATACTGTTGCCTTTCATTCTAATATACATCCTATTGGTCATTTTCTGTATCTGCTCTTAGTTTTGGTCTCTTTTTTATATATATATTTTTTATATATTTCTACGTAGTGTTTATGAGTGGTAGATCTCTTTGGACAAACTGACCACAATCACTAAGTATCTAGGATTCTTTATGATGGATTTGGACAATATATTGGACAGGCTGTGTGCTGATCGGGATGATATCAGGGTTTTTGGAGTTGATTCAGTCCCAAGCAACACCCTAGGTCAACACAATGGTAATATATCGGATGGGTGTGAATTAGCTTTTCAAAGTTTGGAAAAGGGCCTAAAAGGGCTAAGAGCAAACATATGGCATCTTAGATTATTCAGGACCTGTTTGCATAAAAATATGGCCCCTAGGGGGCTTCGTATCAAGCTTTGACCTATGGTCAGCAGATCTGAACAGAGGTTGACCAATGAATGGAATCAGGCATTACAGGAGTGTTCTATGACATTTGTTAAAATTTTGACTTCTTATTACGAGCGGATCATTGATACAAATGTATTGGAAGTCAAAACTTTGAGTGGGGAGTGTAAAAAATTTCACTCTGCAAACAACTATCAGAATTTGGTGGTCACTTTGTCCAAGGAACTAACCACATATGATAGGATGATTAAGGATAGAAAGATTAAAAAATTTAATCGTGACATCATGGATTATAATAAAGGACATCCTTTTCAAATTCAAAGATCAGTGAGATTTCAGGACTCGGGTCCTGGAATAACTAGGGGCAGAACCAGAAAGAGACCTAGGTCTATACTTAAACACAGTGATAAGTCTTACACCAGTACTTTGGGGGAGGAGTCCTCGTATACCGATAGTGAGGGTACATCTTTGGCTGATTCACCTTTAAAGAAAAAAACTAATACCAATATCCCTTTAGAAGGGGCAGAGAGAACAGAGGGGGGCGGAAACATACCAATCGGAATAGGGACAGAATCCATGGCAGGATTGATTCAAACTCTATGGAAACAATAGCAACCAACTGTAATAATGTTCTAAATTTGTCTAATATTATACTAACTGATGACCAACAGAAACTACTCAATAAAGGATTGGGATTTGTACCCAGTTTCTTTTCTGACCAATATAAGATTGCACAAGATGTTTTGGATTTTTGTCGGTGTCTTAACTTAAAAATATTTTTTTCAGATCAAAAGACTGTAAATTCTCAAAGATCAGCTGACTTTAGATTTCATAAATCAGCATTTCAACCACCTATGAATAAAAATGTGGGCATTTTTCAACAAGCTGTATTAAGGGACTTACATTTTCCACATTTTAAATCTTATATTTTACAGGATAATATTAATATGTCTGAGAAAAAGGCCCTAACTGAACTCAAGGATAATCACAATATAGCTATACTCCCAGCAGATAAGGGAGGGGCAGTGGTTATTTTGAATATGGACTACTACATTCAGGAAGGGTTAGACAACTATCAGATTCTGGATGCTATATGCATATGGGAATTGACCCTACATTAAAATTTAAAAAAGAGATTGATATATTTCTTGATTCAGTTGTGGAAGAAGGCATCATAACATCCAATATAGCTCAACATCATAGGGTAAGTGACCCTTCTAAACAAATTTTGTATTTACTTCCTAAAATACACAAATCTATTACTAATCCTCCGGGAAGGCCCATAGTATCGGGTATCGGCTCACTTACTGAACCTCTTTCAGTATTTCTTACTCAGCAACTTAAACCATTACTTAAACAAGTTAGGGCCAGGATACAGGATACCATGCAATTCTTAAAAATTATTGAGGATACACAATTAGAACCTCATTGGCTTATGTGTACACTCGACGTTCGGTCCTTATATACGAGTATACCACATTGGGCTGGGTTGCAGGCTCTGCAATATTGGTTGGAGAAAACTGAGCTGTACCCACCAGGTTTTAATACACTCATTATCTGTATGTCCGAGCATATGCTGACTAAAAATGTTTTTTACTTCCAAGGGGATTGTTATTGGCAACTCCGGGGTACGGCCATGGGGGCATCTTTTGCGCCCAACTATGCCTATCTTTTTATGGCCTACCTTGAGGAATGCCTTATATACATTGTTCTTCATGTAACCAGGTGAACAAGTTGAAGCAATTTTCCAGTGTCAACACCAGTAACGTTTATAATCTTAGGATATTTGCCAACTGTTCCAGTAGTTGGGTTATATAGTTGGCTACATGTCAGTGCTCTGCATTTTATGTGGGTAAAACGTCACGCTCACTAAGAATAAGAATAGGGGAACATAGAAGTGATATTAGGAATGCAAAACCTACCGATGCTTTATATCAACATACCATCAAACACCCAACGGTTAAGTTTATGTTTATGGTTATTGATAGAATCACGGGTAACAGGAACAATCAACAAGGATGGCAAAACATACTGAGTCATAAGGAAAAATATTGGATTATCCATTTGGGAGCCTTGTTTCCACCTGGTCTAAATGACAATTTATGATAAGTATATTTTTATACACACAATAATTTTTATACTTGGCTCATATGGTTATTTCCTATATATAAAAAATAAAAAATATATATTATTTACCTTGATGAGTATGCCTTAACATTTTGGCTGGGTGTATTACTATATATAATGGTATTTATATGATGAATACGCAGGGCATTATTTTCTTTTGTTTAAGTTCATTATGATTTGAGTAATAGACAAATTATTTGTTCTACATTTTAAACAACATCCATGTACAAATATGATGTATTTTTGTAAGCCTCAGCACTATTAGCATAAATATGCTGTCCTCTAAGGATTTTGGTTTTTACAATCTGTTAATAAACAGGGGTATGGATCAGGCCATTGGCTGGGGCACTATATAAATATTCATGAAGTATTGTGCTTATTTGAATGACTAATTTTCACTGAAGAAGGCATCTGCCGAAACCGGTTTGATTGTGGAATAATTTTTGGCATTTATATGTCCTTATTAGCTATTACAATAACATTTTGGACTGTATATGCTGGCCTCTAGTGTTTTGTACATGAGTGCCACCCCAGGGCTGAATCTGTGGTCTCCCATCCAGTCATCTAGGTTTCATTTGAACAGGGTCAGTGAGGAGCTCTGTTTTATGTGAATAGGAAGTCTATTCCAGAGAAGCAGCAGTTACTGGGAGACATATCTGTCTGTCCTGCATGATTTGTTAATGTCACAAGCTTGGCTGAGATCTCTAGAACAAGTGACTGTTGTACACTTTGACTTGCAAATGTGCAGCATTTCCATTAGACCAGGGTTGGAGATTGCCCTATAGGCACAGGTCACCTCTCAACAGCCTATAAGATACAGAGTAAAGTGAAAGGACTTTCAGCCTTTCCACATAGGTCATAGTTTGGAGTCCCTGTATTTTCTTAGTGAGAAGCCACTGAGGTCTGCAGGTGTCTGGTGAAGTACATGCAAAAGGGTGCATTATTCTTATTTTTGTGGTCTGATGAGGATTGAATACATTGGAGTTATAACATTCCCTGACCTGGATGCTATGCCCTTGCTTATGAGGTATGCTGCATAGAAGGCTTTCCTTTTGACTGTGGAAACATGGTGGTGAAAGTTCAGATTGCTACTGACCTGTGTTCTGAAGTCCCACACCACTGGGCTGTAACTCAGGTGGGTGTTGTCAATATTGTAATTTGTAGGGAATTCCATTTTATCAAAGAGAATAATAATGCATTTTTTTGCATTTAGTTTTATACCATGGCTTTGTCACCAATCATTTTTCTGTGTTAACCCTTCTTGTAGTATGTTGGCATCAATAAGGTGACTCAATGATTGCTCCCATTCTACAGTCATCAGTGAATTTGGTGAGCCAAAGGCCATCTACTTTGGCCTAGACTTCAGAGAATTAGATGCTAAACAGTAAGGGGCCCACCACAAACCCCTGTGGTTCTCCATGGGTGACGAGTCTACTGGTGGAGGTGGAGACACCAATTTTGATAGAGTGTGCAATGTCAGTGAGCCACCTGGCTACCCATCTTGATAATATAATGGTTAATCTCTATCTGTGAGAGTTTCTTAATTATGCCAGAGTGGGGAATTGTATCAAAAGCCTTGGTAAGGCTGAGATAGATTGTGTGCACTGTCTTACATTCGTTCACGGTGTTGGTGCCATTTTCAAAGAAGTCTACAAGGTGTAATAAGCATGATCTACCCTTAATGAAGTCAAACTGGGTTGGCTCCAGCATTTGGAGGTTGCCTATGCCCTTTTTGATAAGATACATAAGAATTTTTTCCATGGCCTTGCAGATGAGGCTGGTTAAACTTATGGGTCTGCAGTTCCCATGGTCATTTGATGGCCTCCTTTTGTGCAGGGGGGTTACTGTTGCTGTTCTCCATTCTGCAGGAACATAGCCAGTTCTCAAGCTATGATTAAAGAAAATGCCAAGTGGATCCACTAGGTCTTGTTTTAGATTGTTTAGTAAACAACTTGGAATATTATCTGGTCCTATTGAGGCTGTGTTTTTGGCCTTGCCAATTGCTGAGATGACCTGTTCTCTAGAGATTCTAGGCAGAAGTCTGATGCCAAGTATGCTTTGGGATATGATAGGTGGGGATAGGAGGGTGAAGTTTGCACTGAATCTGTCAGCTAGCAGGCTGGAGGTATTTTCCAGTGTAGTATGAGTGATTCCATCTACAACCAGTTCGGTGCATAGCTGGGCATTCCCTTTTAGACTTCGGACAGAGTTAAAGAATGACTTATGATTATCCTTGGCTAGGGATGTGATTTTACTTTCATAATTTGCTTTAGAAGACTTTACAAGATTTCTGATTTTCTTGTTTAGGGTTAGGAGGGAACCCTTCCTCTGCAGAGTGATATCCCTCTTGCTTTTGGACAACAGTTTCTTCCTCTTATTATATAATCTGTTTATAACTGAAATCCACCATGGTGGCTTGTTTTTACAGGAAGACCTGGTTTCGATCCAGTCAGGTCAGCAGAGTTTATGCAGTCACTTAAGTAAATTTTTCTACAGGACATCTGCTTACATCTATGCATAGTGATCATTGATGTCTGCAATTGAAAGTGGTATGAAGCTTTTTATACCATTGCTTAGCAGGCTGTGGTTAGCTTTGATAAGGTTTTTTTATAATTTTCGTTTCTGTGAGGGTGTTAGTTCCAGTAGTTACTTTAAATAAGACTGATTTGTGGTCTGACCTAACCAGGGAAGGCATCACGCATGGGGAAGTAGAGTGACCACCACTCATGATGGTGAGTACTATGTCCAGAACATTACAGTCCCTAGTGGAGGTACAGACTATCTGTTTCAGAGCATTTGTGTTAAAGTCCAGGATTGTCTGGACAAGTTTGTTTTTGCTTGTGTATGTCTCCCAGTCTATGGAAGGATAGCTGAAATCTCCCATGACTAAGGTGTTGGGCTGTATGGCAAACAATCCCAAAAGTAGGCGATGTACTTATCTTGGTTCATGGTGGGGGATTTATAGCTAGCAATAATGTGGTATGTTACTTTCCCAACAGATAATTGAACTTGGACTGTTTCAAGAGATTCATACTGTTTGACCAGTCTCGAAGTGTATTTGGTTTTATTGAAGATGGATACACCTCCACCTTTGGTTTTTCATGCTCATTTTGAGATCTGAGAATGTGAAAGCCATTGTAGCCTTGCACAGCTGGGGAGGACTCAGCAACCTTGAACTATGTCTCTGTAACTGCACAGATGTTAGCATCCTCCAAGGTGAGGAGTGCTTCTGGGGAGTGCAGGTTTGTGTTTAAACTTCTAGCATTAAGCAGCATGACCCTGAGTTTGTTTCAATTAGATTTTGTTACATTGGAAAATTTGTTGTTTTGACATTGCCTAAAAAAGGCACTATGGGGGAGGCAAGTGCCTTTGCCAGTATCCAAAAGCCTAGAGAGGGACAGGTATAGACCATCTCAAGCAAAACAGTGAGGCCTGTCTACCATACCTTCCTAGGCTGACATATACTCAATCCTCCTGGACTGACACTAGAAGACGAGCCAATTGCTGAAGTCAATAATTTTTGGTTTATATTTTGGCATCATCCTGGGAGACGGTAGGACACTGCTTAGGGCTAGAGACATACCAGTCTGGTACCCATAATCAGAGAGATCCATGGTGTCTGTATTCACATAGTCCAGCCAGGTACATCTCAAGTCACTTACTCCAGCATGGACTATAACAGAGTCATAAATGTACTTCTTGTTGAGTGACTTGATTGAAGGCGTGATTTGTTGGATCCTGACACTTGATAGGCAGCTGACTGTGATGTTCTCCTTGTCCAGTCTGGTGAGGGGAACATCTGTGTGTCTCACTATGGAGTTGCCTATGTCCAAGACATCTGATGTCTTTTGCCTTAGGGGATTATTTGTTGAGATATGGGTGTGTGTGTGTGCGTGTGTTGATATGTGTAGTGGTTTCTTTTTGCTTACTGGTGAGTGTGGGTGGTGTGCATTTGGGAGGTCTCTGTTTTTTTTAGTAGGCTATTAGTGACTACTTCCACATACGTGGTTTTATGTGTCATGACCTTATTTTGTATGAGAGGTGAGGTTTGTGTGAGAGGTGAAGTGTGTGTGTTGACAACCTGTTTGACATCTTGTTTGTTTTTACGTGAGATAATTGACTCCAATTCCTTAGTGTATTTGCATCTCTCACACAGGGTGTTAGTTTACTTTAGGAGTAAATGGGTGTCAGTATGCATGAAGCAATTACTAGATTGCCTCAAAATTCCCATATCAATCAAGCTGGCAGGAAAAATGATTGGAAACTACCCGTCCATAGTGGCATGATTTTTCTGAATGTGGTGTATGAGAAGGAAGTGGGCTAGCTGGATTTAGTCATAAACAGCAAAAAGAAGCATTAATTCAATTAAATTTAGTTAACAAAGTACAGTGCCAGCTTAAAATATACTTATTGTAAATTTTTTTTTTCTGTGGATGCCTTGGATTTCAGTACAGATTCACTCCAGATATCCGGCTAAAGCTGCCAATCATTGCGCAACTCCAGTAAACTGAGCACAAACCTGCGCAAATGCAAGGCTTATATACAGGCAGATTTAAACAGTTTTAATACAACTACCAATGGGAAAGCAACAAACTGAGCCTTTCTCTAGCAATCCCCAACTCAGATGGGTCCTGAGCTACACACTTCAGTCACAAGGGTGCAGGGAGGCCCTCTTAATGTAAAATGGCCAGTTTAACAGCACAGTGATAAAGAACAGTCTAAATTCATCAGGTCTGAATCTAGCCTATGCTATATCATCGGGATTATAGGAAGTTACTAGGCTAATGGCCCTTGGGCCCCTACAAGCCTAGGTAAGTTCTACCCATATTTCCATTATCAGCACCAATTGCCTCTGTCAAAGAGACACACATAAGACAATGAAACACAATGTTAAAGTGCAGAGTAAAAATCAGTCACAAACAGCAAAAGTGAAGCGGTAATTCAATTAAATACAGTTAATAAAGTGCAGTGCTGGCTTAAATATACTTATTTTTCAGGTTTTTTTTTTCAGTGGATATCTTGGAATTTCAGTGCAGATGCACTCCAGACCTTTGGCAAAAGTTGCCAAACATTGAGCAGCTGTGATAGAACATATCAACCTAAGAAACACAAATAAGTGTCCAGAAAATAGCAACAACAGAAATGTGTGACACACAAAATGAGAGAATCACAAAATATTGACAGTTTATCTTCCACTATCAGTAAACAACAGCTACAAACCAAAACCCAGATAAGGCACCATCTGAACAGTGGTACTGTTAGGGAAAGGGTTTTCAGTTACGCAATGTATAAGGTTAGGGGTAGGGGCAGGAGAAGGGGTAAGGCTGGGGTTATAACACGAGGGTTACACATTACATTATTCAACCCCTTTTCCCTAACATTACCACTAATCAAGACAAAATAATGCAGAACACCCACAACACCAAGCAGGCACAACACTAAATATATCTCCTTACATAAGCCTAACCCTAACCCTTGAGCATTTGCACATATGCAGTACTTGCTATAATGCAGTATTGCACATTTTCAAAACCATCACCTTTTTGATTAACCATTGCTTTTCCTGCATACTCCTACATTCTCACAAATGTGCAGTGACTCATTTGTCTATTGTCATGGGCTGGGCTAAAACCATTTTACAGGCAAGAAATACCACACAGGGATTGGATTGTGTTAATATTGGCAGTGGGCAGTTATATATTTCATAAAAAGGGCATCAGGAACTAAAAACATAAAATAATAATAAGAAAAATATACAACAAGAAATAATGATAGAAAGAAGTTATAGCAAAGCTCAGAGTTTAAGGGGGAGGACTTGGCTTTGGTATGACCAGTATTTTCAGAAGTTAAAAAGCTGTGGGCAGATCTCTGCAGTGGGAATGCAGGCATGTGGATACCTGGCTAGGTATCATGATTGATAAGAGAAGTGGGCATGCAAATGTAGTACAGGAGGAGGCAGCAGGTACATTTAGAAATTGCTAGGCTTAATGCAGGAAGAAGTCCTTGGTTGGTTTGCAAGTTCAGTCAGCAGTGATCCACATGATGGAGTGAAGTGCTAGAAAAGAGAGCCAGGAGAAGCAGGCAAAGGGTCTTTGCCAACAGAAGAAGTTAGCTGAGGACTGCAGGAGGGGAACTGCAGCTGAGACGTTAAGGCACTGCTTTAGGTTGAAGGGATATGATACCCTTTCATGGAGGGTACAGGAAACTGACCTTTACACCATCCTATTAGGATTAAGTTGATTATTAGGCTGCGGCATTATGCTGGTAACATGGCTGCTCAAGAATTGGTAAGACATTTTACCTGGGGATTTAGATGGATGTGTGATATCCAACATGGATGTGTGATATCCAACAATCAATCAAAGTGCAAAGAAAACAGTCACATGCTTTGCTGGCTAAAGAGGTGAGAGTATGTAGTGTATTACTTCCCTTAAGCCTTCCTCCTATTCATAAGTTTTGAGTGTCACCACTGAGCTTGACAACAAAGAAAAAGACAGGCAAGTACCAACTCATTCATCAGCTCTCATTCCCAGAAGGATCTTTGGTGAATGATCATATAGACAGGTTTGACCTAGTGCAATGCGCAGTATTTGGTGATGCGGTATGGTTGATATGTGAATTTGCTACACAGTTAAGCTTGGCATTGACTTGATTTTTTTGTTTGCTGCCTATTAAGGAAGAAGACCAGCTCATGTTGAGAATGTTAATGGAGGATACGTTTTACTTTGATAATGATGTTCAGTTCAGAGTTAGAATGGATGTGGGAATAAATGGAACTGGAAGTGTGTTAGGGAAAGCCAAAGTTAAGATCATGGAGATGATGGAATTGTTTGGGTTGCTCAGTTTTGCTTGCCAAGCAGTTGGTCCAAGTAGTTCTTTTAGTAGGTTGTTGGCCAACTTACCAATGGGAAGTAAGAAGAAGCACCAAAGGATTTGCGTGTCTAGCAGAGTCAAGGAGTATCTAGTGGTTTGGAACTATTTTGAGTGCACTTTAATGGGGTTTCCATGTAGCAAAAAGATTGGCTATCCTCAAATAACTTACAGTTATAAACCAATGCTACAAGAAGGGTGGGCATGGGTGCTTAATTTAAAGGTAAAATGTTTGCAACAGTTGGCTACAGGGTTGGTCAAGGAAGAATATCATGTTTTTTGGACCTGATGCTGCTTTGGGTGGCAATGGTGGTACGGCATAAAAGGAAGGTGATTTTGTCACTTTAGTAATAAGGCAGTAATTCAGGTTTTAATGAAAAGATCAGCAAAATCATTGATAACATAGTTGCTGTTAATAAATTGGAGTTGCAGTCTCTTCAGATTAATGTATTATTTTCTGCTAAAGGTAGATTAAACAGTATTGATAACAGTTTATCACATTTTCATCTTTCCAGATTCCAGGCATTAACTTAAGGTTCACAACAGCCTTCAGAAAAATTATCAAAGAAAATTTGGGAAATTGGCAAGCTTTAGAGAGGTGGTTAATGCAACAGTGTTAGGCTAAATTGATTAAGTTTTTACGTTTTTGGATGGTAGACCAGTTCAGCCCAAGTAGAATGATTTGATTTTGAGGAAGGATTTATAATGTGATGGACTGGTAAAGTGTACATATTCTTCTTATTCATTTGGAACTTGGAGGGTGTCAGACTTGGCAACAGAAAGTAGTTCAATTGAAGAGATTGGAAGAAAAGGAAAGGAAGGGAAAGGAAGAGAAGGGAAAGGGAAAGGAAAGGAAGGGAATGGAAAGGAAGGGAAGAGAAGGGAAAGGAAAGAAGGGAAATGAATGGAAAGGAAGGGAAGGGAAAGAAAGGAAGGAAAGGAAGGAAAAGGAAGGGAAGGGAAAGGAAAGGAAAGGAAAGGAAAGGAAGGGAAGGGAAGGGAAGGGAAAGGAAGGGAAAGGAAAGGAAATGAAAGGAAAGGAAATGAAAGGAAAGGAAAGGAAAGGAAAGGAAAGGAAAGGAAAGGAAGGGAAAGGAAAGGAAAGGAAAGGAAGGGAAAGGAAAGGAAAGGAAGGGAAATGAAGGGAAGGGAAGGGAAAGAAAAGGAAGGGAAAGGAAGTGGAAGGAAAGGAAGGGAAAGGTAGGGACAGGAAGGGAAAGGAAGGGCATGGAAGAGAAAGGAAGGGAAAGGAAGGGAAATGAAGGGAAAGGAAATGAAGGGAAGGGAAAGGAAATGAAGGGAAGGAAGGGAAAGGAAAGGAAAGGAAGGGAAAGGAAAGGAAAGTAAGGGAAAGGAAAGCAAGTTGGGCATCTCAGGCCTTTAGCGGTAATATAAGGTAGTTAAGATGTTGTTGAGTTATATTTATGATTGGTTTATAGTGGATTTTGGTTTATGGTGGTTTGTTTTTCAGGGCAAAGAAGAATTCTGTTTATTGGACATTCTCATGTGTTTTGGGTTTCAAAGAGAAAGTTAAATCAGGAGGAGGTTGTTTTAACTTCAACTCAAAGAGCTGAGATGTCATTTGAGAAGGAAGGAGAGTTATGAGGTGTTACCAGCTTTGACCTGTGGTGGATGAACTTCATACATCTTGTGGTGCTGTAAAAGTTATTCTTATTCATCTCGGAGGTAATGATTTGGTCAAAGTCCCTAAGCAAGGCCTCTTTCATTGGTCATTAGAGACTTGGTATGTTTACAGCAATGGTTTCTGAATATGATTATTGTATGGTCATCAATTATTGCCAGGTTCATTTGTTTGGGAGCAGTTAAGGTTCCAACTATTGTGGCAGCAACAAGATTTATCAAACATAGGGAGGCAGGAGTAGCTTATTCACTGGCTATTCGAGCGAATGATGGGATTTCATAGTCAGAGACCAGATATGGCACAGAGGCGATATGATACATTTAAATAACTTACTCTAGGATTTATTCAAAGTCTGTATGCCATTATTTTACAGGATATTCTGAAGCATTTTTTTGAGTCTGAAGATAAAATTGGTTGTATAAAAGGAAGGGTAGATGCTACTTGAGCACAGTCTGGTAGGTCAGGTGCCCCCACCCCATTTTCTTTGGCATTGGCAAGTATATCAGTGGTGTGAGTGAGTGGTGTTGTAAGCTGTTCAATGGAGTGAAGGGTTTTAATAAGTGAGAGGTTTGGGCTGTTACTTGGGAGGCTTAGTGGTATGGGAACACTGCCATCACCTTGATGAACTATAATTGCTGGATAATCATTATTATATTGCTGGAATTTAGATATGTTTCATTCATGTTACAGTTCAATTTATTATGGTGCAATTAAAGTTATTGTTGATGTGGCAAATTAATAAATTGTCACATGGCTGGCAAATCCTAGTGTGGTTACTGTGTCCAGAAATGGGTTCATGGACAATAAAGATTTGCCTGCTTTAGGGGAGCAGACACTGTTGCACAATAACTCCTGATGGGTGAAGGGATTATGGTATAGACAGGGATGCTGCTGGGCTTAAACGAAGTAATGTGGGTTAGAATGTTAGGCTTATGGGGGGGCGAAAGAATGTAAGGTCAAGGTGATAGAGCGTTCTTTCTCTCTCTCTCTCTCTCTATTTAAAGGGGTAGGGGGCATTCTGGCAGATGTTTTCTCTCCCTTTTCTTTGGCATTACAAATATATCTGTGGTGTGACTAAGCAGTATTATATGCTGCTCAGTGGAGTGAAGGACCTTAGTGAGTGAGTGGTTAGGGGCATTGCTGCTAAGACGTATGATAACGCTACCCTCTCCTTGGTGAACTGTAGTTGTAGGAAGACCATTATTATTATGTTACTGGAATTTGGATTAGTTTCATTCATGCTACTATTCATCTTTATGTGGTGTAAAAAAGTTATTTTTGGCCTGGTAAGTTAATAAATGGTCACATGGTAAACTTTTATGTGATTATTATGTCCGGATAGGGGTCTCGGATAATAAAGATTTGCCTGCTTTAGGGGAGCAGATGTTTTTGCCCAAGAAGTCCTGATGGGGACATAGAGACAAGAAGGTTGTTGGGCATAAGGGCAGTTATGTAGACTGGAGTGCTGGGATTGAGAGGGGAGTGTCTGTATTTAAGGTCAAGGTGGTAGAGAATTAGTTCTCTTTGGTGCAGATATTTTGCTGACCTGCTCTCCCTCACTAGTTTTATGTATTAGAGGGGTAGATGTGATTTTTGTCAGGTGGTTTCTCTCCTTTTCCTCTGATATTGGTAAATGAATCAGTGGTGTGAGTAAGTGATGTTCTATGCTGTCTGGGAGGCTAACCGGTGCTGTAAACATGGCAAATGCTAATGTGATTATTATCTCCAGAAGGAGTTCATGGAGAAATGAAATTATCTTTCCAGATTCATTTGGTAAAAATCCAATAAACACTTCTTAAGATGTTGATTATAGAAAGCCTAAAGGGCTATAGATTTGTAAGGTACCAGAATTACTTTCTATTTTTCCTTAGTTCAGCTACATATAGTTCCGAAATCACTGGATAAGGGTTATCTGGAAATCAGATATTGTAACTTAGTAAATCTTGCAGAGTTTCTCTTGGCATTTCATGCCGACACAAACCAACATCTCACAGGGCATGGCTCTATGATCAGAGATTTGCCTGCTCCTGCTAACACTTCTAAAGGCTTTCAAGTTAGTTCTTATGTGCTTTTAATCTTTCAGTTTGATCAACTCTTCTTTCTAGTCAGTGAAATCTTTCTCCTGCATGCTGGTTTCAATCAAGCTGCCTGAGGAACACTGCAGTATAGCATTCAGAAATGGAATAAAAAATAAAAAAAAAAAACTGAGAATTCAAACAATAAAATTCCAAACATGTCTTTACATGGCTCATTCATTTACTCAATGTTTTGTTTATTTAGCATTTGTTGATCAGGTGGGACTCACTAGCTAAATATGTGCCTGTTTTAAACAGAATCCTTTTGGAAGACTTTATAAACATAATTATATAAACAAAAGGAATTTAACAAGAAGAACCCTACAAAGTTGTTTGTATTTGTTAACTGTATAAATGATAAATGTGTGTGTGTGCGTGCTCAGACAAATGCATGTGTGTTTGTGATATACTGGGGGATAATGGCCACTCATACTACAGGTTAGAAGCAAAAAAAAAAAAAAAACAATCACTTCGTGTAAAGAATCAAAAAACAAGATTAAGACAGAAAGATGTTGAGGCAAAGCAATGAAGAAAATCAGCCATCCTAGCAGTGACTGGAACATACAAAAGGAAGAGTAGGACCGGGGAAAGCATAAAAAAAACAAAAGGTGGGGCAAAAAAGATGGGCACATGCGGAATGATCCATGAAAATGGAGGTATTTGCTTTTGATACCATAAAGATGATGAACTTATTTATGATATGCCTAGAAGAAACAGCTGTATCATTGTAATAGTAAGAAACAAAAGAACCAATGGAGACTGAAGAACACAGTAAAAAGCACAAGCACTCTCCACAGAGCACACAAGACGATATAAGCCCGAAAACAGACTAGTGTTCAATAAACGACTGTATTTTTGGGCTTATATTGTCTTGTGTGCTCCGCGGAGGTGCTTGTGCTTTTTATCATTGTAAGACTATTTTTATTTTTGTATCATCTTTTGACCCATCACCTATTACGAAGACTGGTAACTCTGCATGTGTACTGACAGCTATTGAGTTACTAGCTACATGATTCGGCAAGAATGGAATGAATTTCCACACTCAAGAATTAAGCAAAATAGCTAAAGTTATAATTAAAAAAAAAAAAAATATATATATATATAGAAAGAAAGAAAGAAAAAGAGAAGTAGTGCTTGTATCAACACTATCAGTCAAAGACGCCTGTATTGTAAAGCACCAAGACATGAACACAAATCAGTGGGAAGCCAAACTTATTTCTGATACTTTCCATATGAGGTTTACAACTTGAAAAGAATAAAGAGCTAATCAGGCAAAACCATACATTGTATTCTTTAGGAATGCACTGTGCAACATGGTTTTACATTTCCTTTTGTTGGCCCACACTCATGGTCGCAGTAGATTGGTTGTAAAAGGTAATTTCATGCAGTCTAAACTTTTGCTCATCTAAAGTACAAAGAATACCTTTTTTCTCTAATGTATTTTCTCTTCACATTATTTCTGCATGCTTTAACAAAGGATATCATATTTTCCTAGTGCTCCATGGTAAAGCCCCTCACCTAGACTACCCACCATTTTAACGATCTCAATATTTTTTTTTGTTAATTTTGCTATCATGTAGTGAAATGTTCCAACTATAATAATTTAGGGAAAGAAACTGGCATATTCAATGCCTGGCCACAGTCACACAAAGGTGCCCTTGCATTTTAGTGGCCAGAGTTTATGCCAACAACTAGAATAACAGAAGAAAATTTTATCAGCTGGCCTTAGCACTATATCTTTATAATCTGTCTTTTTGGAGGTGGATGGAGCTCTTTTATGAGGTATTTTGAGCTATGATTTGTTATTGTGTGTGTGTGTGTGTGTGTGTGTGTGTGTGTGTGTGTGTGTGTGTGTGTGTGTGTGTGTGTGTGTGTGTGTGTGTGTGTGTGTGTGCTGTGTTGTGTTTGTGCGTGTATGTGTATTCGTGTGTGTGTGTGCATATGTGTGTGTGTGTGTGTGCGTGCGCGTGTGTGTGCGTGTGTGTGTGCGTGCGTGTGTGTGTGTGTGTGTGTGTGTGTGTGTGTGTGTGTGCTGTGTTTTGTGTGTGTGTGTTCGTGTGTGTGTGTGTGTGTGTGTGTGTGTGTGTGTGTGTGTGTGTGTGTGTGTGTGTGTGTGTGTGTGTATTGATTGAAAACAACTGGTAGGTTACTGATATGTTTTAGTAGACCATGTGGCCAAATGATATGTGTAAATATGGCCACCATATGATGTAGACCAATGACTTACCTATGTTATCTCGTTCCTTTCCTTTTGTTAGCTTTTTCTCAAATGAAGCAGCTAACCCTGAAAAGGCCTCAATCTGTTTCAGACAAAGCCTCAAGAAATCTATTAATTTTGGTATATGTAAATGCAGAGTTTGGGGCATTGTTGTTATGAAAGATCAAGCTAAATGATAATCATTGAAAATAAGTATTTAATTATAAATCAAAGGTGAGAGATTAACGTACTAAGCCAAGTTTCAATGATTTAATGTATATATTAAAAATATTTCTGTTCTAAGGTACAACTCAGTATATGTGTTCTTATGTCATTTTGCTATTGGAAATGGGGTATGCACAAGCTCATAACAGCGGTTTCCCCTCTGAAGTTTGGAAATCACTTGTTTGCTCATGATAGAGAGAAACGTGATTGAGTGAGATCACTGTATACTGTTTTTCCTTCCCCAATGATATACATTTATGGAGATGGCATTATTTAAATTTGGGGTTTAGAAAGTACATATAGTTTGTTTCTCTGGAAAATTTTGTTTTGAGCTACATTGCGACTTTGACTGAAATGGGTAGTTTTCAACTTTGTTGGTATGAGCACTTGGAACCTGAGGGTTACATAATCGCATACTAGAAACCTTTTCACTCTCTTGAGCAAAGAGTGAAGTATAGGAGCCAATATCTAGTCTGTGAGCAAAGAATGACATTTAAAAACCAATACCTAGGCAATGAGCAAAGAATGAAGTCTATTATACAATAAAGGGTGATTAGTATGCAAAAACGTGCATGCTGATTGGATACAGTAATCAGATGGACATAGTAAATTCAGTGTTAGCAATGTGAATAAGTCTGGCTAGCTGTAGGTATTAAAAAAATGTTACAGCTCATTGTGAATATCTTCCATTTTCTGCAAACCAATAAAATAAATTATGTGCAAAATAAACATAGTGGTGATAAAATGATGTCTTCAAATCTCTACAAACTGTTAAAAACTATTTCCAATAGTTAGGGAGTCTACAAATGTCCTCATGGTTACAGTAGGACACTTATGGACTTCGACTTAAAAAAAGTATGTCACATTTTCTTATGTTCTGTTACAAGTGTTGTGTTTTACATCTTGTAATCTTAAAAAAAAAAAAAAACCTAAATGGTTTTCAATAGCAGGTCTGCCTACAAGCATATGCAGGGACTTGCAGACTCTGCACAAACTCCTATCTGGACTATAACTGCAGTAAATAAAAAAACTCACAATAGTGGCAGTATCCCTACAAGCACCCCCGCAGGCATGCACACCCTGCACAGAAGGCAACAAGCCCAGTTCATTATTGTGGAGTAAAAACAGTAGAAACTTCATTTTACTAGGCCGGAATTCACATGTATACTTTTCACATGCGCAGCACATATCTTAAGAGCACTAAAGTATGTTTATACAATGACATTATTTAGAAAAAGTGAGGTTTTATTTCTTCTTAAATAATAGGATTTTATAATAGCAATAATCCACTCCCATGTGAGAGTAATGTTAGATTTACCCACACCCACTCATGGATTATTGCTAGAAAGAACTAATACCTTGGCTGTGAGAAAATGAATGAATCGATATCCAGGTTGTTTTGCAACTGTGTTTTTATCACTGTAGAAGAGGAGGACAAATGTAGAAATACCTTAATTTCCTGTGCCACATTTTTGTGAGTCTATGCCTATGCTGATGATGAACTGCTAAGGAGAGGTAGAGCTCATAGTATTGCAGGTAAAGATTCAATGAAAACAGCAGAACAGGAAAAACAGTGGCTTACAGCTGGCAAATGCACAAAAGTATATATAAATGGACAGCAAAAGGTCAAATAATAAAAATGAATCATAACTTAGAGAAGTAGATTATCAGCCCTCAGAGCACTAGAAATGGATGCATTATTATCTGTTTAGAATATAGGGCTGCCACGGTGGTGCAGCGGTTAGCGTTGCCACCTCACAGCAAGAGGTCCTCCGCTTCGATCCTCGGCTGGGGTGCCTTCTGTGCGGAGTCTGCATGTCCTCCCTGTGGTTGCCTGGATTTCCTCCGGGTGTTCCAGTTTTCTCCCACATCCCAAAAACATGCAGTAGGTGAATTGGACACTCTAAATTGGCCCTAGGTGTGAGTGTGTACATGTGCATATGTGTGCCTTCTGTGGAAGGCTGGGCGCCAGGCTGGCAACTCGACACTGGAAAACTCCACTGCCAAACATGAGCAGACATGTGATCCACTGTGGTGACCCCTAACCGGGAAAAAGCCGAAAGAAGAAGAAGAAGAAGATTATCCGTTTAGAATATGAATCCTAAATCACAACAGTACATACTTTCTATTCATTTTGTTTTCACTACTTATTTACTTTTGCCTTAAGCCACAGCACAAATACCTTCTTTTACCCTTGGCTGATGATTAGTGCAAGTATCACTCGACTAACACATGCACTTTGACTAAAGTAATAAAACACTAGTACACATAAATGGCTAAAAGATCAATTCCTTACTGAGACAATCAGCTCTTATTACAGGTGCATAATTCAGTAGAATCACATGTAATTCTTCAAGGACTGGAATACACTCAAGTACTTTCAGTGTTAAAATCATAACCATTTAATACTCTTTATGGAAAATAAGAGAGTGAAAAACATGCATAAAACCTGTTTCAAATAGTTATGCTATTGGATTTTTTTTTTTTTACTTTTTGCAGTCGTGATGACATTCAAAAAGGCCAAACAGGAGAGTTAATTTTGACTTATTTAAATGCATCTAATTGTGTAAAATAAACCAGGCCTGCCTTCTTTCCTTGTGAAGATTATTACTAGTGCAAATAAATTACAATGAAGGTGAAATCAGGTTGATTTTTGTTTCCAGATACAGCTTTTAAAATATTATATGAAAAAAGAAATCTGACTTTTTTGTTTATTTGCTAGTTCTTAGCGAAGCTAATTGTTCTCAGTTGTGCTCAGTAAAACAGACAAGAAAAACAGATGAGAGATTTAATGTTCCATTTAATATCACTAAAGGTATGCTAGAGGGATTTAATCAGGAAAAAACAGCTGAATGTTTTCTTCTGAAGATTCTGCTATCAGCAAATCTAAAGTCATTAGACATTTTTGTTCTCCATCCTATTAAAGGGATCTAGGTGGATGAAAATGCCAGCTGATGCAATTGTGTGTGTGTGTGTGTGTGTGTGTGTGTGTGTGTGTGTGTGTGTGTGTGTGTGTGTGTGTATGTTAGATTCGGTTGTTAGTTTAATTAGCTATCATTGGTTTAAATTACATTTACTTTTCTTTTAAAGTTTTGTCTGCTATTATTATATGATTATTTTGATCAGCATATTCTGATATTAAACAAATAATTGGATTTTTCAGACTGTTTTGTGTAATACGGATAGCTAAGCTAGTTGTTCATTAACACAGCAGTTTTTCCTGTTATATATCTTAAAGAATGCCAGTGATAAGATACCGCAGGTGTTCACCTACAAAATATACAGTGGGTAATTATGAGCGATTGTTTTGTATATACTCATGAATGCTTTTGAAATAATGAACTAGGTTAACAGGTAACATTCATATAAATCACGGATACTATTTGCAGTAGCTGTCTGGATTACACTAAGTGATATATGCCATGATCCATAGGGGTTACAGATATCTGTTAGAGAAAACATTGCACTCCGATAATAAATGCACTCACTTGTTACATGACACTTGCTGAACACACCATTGGAAGTGCAAGAGCTTCTGGTGCGAGTCCTGTCACTTTAAACAATAAATGGCAAGTCAAATAAAAAGCAGCAAATGGGGAGCTTACTGCTATACCTTTCAAGCAATTACGCATGGGAACTCACACCTCCTATGTCTTCCCCAGTGACAACCTGCACCACAGCCCTCTGCTGCTTACATATGCAGCCCCAGTATTAGCATATATGTATCCTCTTACTGGCACACGAAGTTCTGCAGTTTCCAGATTGTAATTACAGTCAATTACTTAGAATTCCAACAGCCACCCATGCCTGTTGACAGCTTTAATGCTTAAATCACCAAGGAAAATACACTCGAGTGGCACATAGTGGTAACTCTGGTTCACTTTCTATCCTCGGTTTACATGTTCTGCCTGTCTTATTGTGGGTTTCCATAGTGGCAGGACACAGTTTTCTTTACAAATCCTGAAGAAATGCAGGTACACGAATTGTCAGTACTCAGAATTGCTCTTAAGTGTGAGTGCCTGTGCGTGTGCATATGTGTGTGTGTGTGTGTGTGTGTGTGTGTGTGTGTGTGTGTGTGTGTGTGTGTGTGTGTGTGTGTGTGTGTGTGTGTGAGTATGTGTGTGTGTGTGTGTGTGTGTGTGTGTGTGTGTGTGTGTGTGTGTGTGTGTGTTGCAATGCACTAGTGCTCCATCGAGGGTTACTTTCTGTTCATGCATGTTGTTCGTTACCCTGCTCCACCTTAGTAATATGTGCTAATCTTAACCCTAACCCTGCTCCTGCCCCTGACCGTAACCCAAACATGTGTCTACCAATACACAAGACAGTTTGGAATTTCACCATAAGCATGTGCACAAACACACAGACACATACAAACACACACGCACACACAATAAATCTATCTTTAACTTGGCACTGACCTTAACCCAAAACACCCTCAATCATACACACACACTTAATCTATCTCTTTAGCTAACCCTTACACTAACCCTAACCCACACATATTCGCCAAACACACACACACACACACACACACACACACACACACACACCTAGTATACATCTCACTTATATTTTTCAGCAATGCAAACATCCAACAAAATATCTGTTCGATAAACTGGATGTTCACACAAATAACCCTGTACTTCTTGCCATTGACCAATGCAATTGTCATCCAAACACATTGCACTAATACAAAATCTATCTATTTATCTATCTGTCTATATTATTATTAGGAGCAAAGCCTGTCAAACCAAATGAAGGAGACTTTGCCTTCTGTCGCCCCTTACTGGATATAATTAATTCTAAGATTATTGTATCTCAGGGAGAGGGGAATTTGGCTAAAGTACAATTGTTTATACTATCTTTTGCATCACTCTTATATATCAATAAAAGTAACAAGTCCAAGCAGTAAGCAGTTGGAGTACAAGTGGTAAAAAAATTAAGACATTGTCCATGAAATGTGTTTGTCACAGATGATGAAGAAAGAATGATGGAATGCCATCAGCAAGGAAGGCCACCACATTGGTGGATCATTGCCTCCCGAGATCCAATGGCTTGGAAGCAAAACAGACAGAGGCAATTATGAGGTTTTGCTGAGAGGACAGAATTCTACATGGTAGTTGTACCATATGTTTGAAGCATTAAGCAGAGATTATGGAAAACAAGTAAAAACACATTGTCCACAAATCGCTTCTGCTTCCTTATAATCTACTCTGCCAAGCCATGGACTTGAGTTCCTTTATATATATATGTTTATGAAAACAAGGATCAAAGGATCATATATTGACTTCTGAACACACAAAAGAAAGTCAAAATTAAGTCTCAGAACTTAATGGAGACATTTTGTATTCACAATAGAAAAGCCTCTGCAACATGAAAGTTAATTTTACCTATGAGTGCTACAAAATGATTTTATATTCGATTTTTTAGATAATGGAATTATTTATCACTTAGTCAAAAGTCAAAGTCAAAAGTCAAAACTAACTTTATTGTCATTTAGATCTATACAAGTGTAGATTAAATGAGATTCCATACAATCAGCTCATCATGGGACAGACACAAAAGAAATAACATACATAGACATAATTTAAAACAACATATAATAATACTACCACCATCTTATAAATCAAATCTGCACTTAAGTATATAGCTACATGTATTCTTAGAAATACGCACTTGTTTTAAGATACTAAAAATGCACATCTAGCAGCAAAGTCCAAGTATTGCACATGAACCATGTGCCACATTATGGGTGAACAGGCACATAGCAGTATTAGCTGAAGAAAAAATATTGCACCTGGGTTAGTAGTATAGATTATAATGGTTAGCTGGGCTTAATAAATAAAAGATAAAATAATATCTCACAATGAATGGGAAGTCCCAACTTCCTGACCTGTCAATGATCAAACCTAATGTTGGAATTAAGTCTGATCACCTTTGGATAAAAACTATCTTTGAATCTATCTGTCCTGCATTGAATACTGCAGTATGTTTTACCCAATGACAGGCTCATAAACAGACTGTTTGCAGGATGAGTTGCATCATTTAGTATTTTGGTGGTTCTCTGTAGGCTCCTCAATGTATAAAATATCCTGGATTGTAGGCAAACTAGTGCCAGTTATCCTCTCGAGTAGTGATTTCCAAACAGTTCTGATACCATACCGAAACACTGGATGTTAGGATGCTTTAAATTGCTGCTCTGTATATGGTGGAAAATGCTGACAATGGTAGTTTCACCTTTTTGTCTTCTCATAAAGTGGAGACATTGGTGTGCTTTTTTCACTATGTGGCAGGTTTTCCTTGACCAAGAGAGATCATCAGAGATATGAACTCCGAGGACTTTGGTACTGTATACCCTTTCCACCATCTCTCTGTTGATCAGGAGCAGTGTTTGGGGTGTTTGACTCTTCCTGTAGGCTATGATGATCTCTTTTATTTACTTACATTCAGGTCAAGGTTGTTTTTCGCACACCAGGCAATCAGTGTGTTAACCTCTTCTCTGTATGAACTCTTGTCCTCTCTTCTGATGAGATGTACGACTGTGGTGTCATCAGCAAACTTGATGGCATGATTTGTACTGAAGTTGGCTGTGCAGTAATGGGTTAGGATAGTAAACAATAGTGGGCTGAGAAAGCAACCCTGAAGAACACCTGTGTTGAGTGTTATGCTCCTAGAGATATTCTTTCCCTCACAAACCTTCTGTGGCCTGTTTATCAAAAAGTCCAGGACCCAATTGCAGAGGCGTTTGCTGATGCTCAGATGTACTAGCTTATTGATCAATTGCATAGGGACAACTGTGTTAAATGCTGTGCTAAAATGGACGAATACTATTCTCACAAAGCTGTCCCTGCTCTCCAGATGCTCAAGAACAACATCCAATGTGACCGCTATAGCATCAGTCGTGGATCTGTTTTCTCTGTAAAATGCAGTGGATCAAAAGTTGATGGCAGTTCCACAGACAGGGGTTTGTTGACTAGCCTCTCAAAACATTTCATAACTGTGATGTTAGTCCAACAGGACTGAAGTCATTCGAGCTGGAGGGTGAGGCGCTTTTTTGGGTAGAGGAATGATATTTGTCAGTTTGTAACATGAATGGACCTTTGCTAGGCCATGTGAGGTGTTAAATATATCTGTGAGTACTGAACATAATTGGTCTTCGCACCTTACCCAAGATATTATGTGGACTGGCTGCCTTTCTGGGACTGACTTTCTGTAGCACCCTTCTTACTTCTATCAGGCTAACATGGAGTGCTACATCATACTGCTCTATGCTGCAACCTTTGCACGGTTGAGGAGTTCCTCTCCTCAAATCTTGTAAAAAAAGGTATTCAGCCTGTCTGGGAAGTCAGTGTTAACATCACATTGTGCAGCTCTCATTTTATAGTCTGTAATTTGTTGTATAATCTGCCACAACCGTCTGGGATCCCTCATGTCCTCAAAGTGGTTTACAACCTTCCTCCCATATTCCCTCTTAGCCTCTTTTATGTCTTTCTTCAGGTTTGCGCTTGCATCACTTAAGGCTTCCCTGTCATTTGCCCTGAATGCTGAATTTCATGCTTTCAGAAGATCATAGACCTTACTTGTAAGCCATGGCTTTTGGTTAGCTCTTGTGATGATGCGTCTGATCTCTGTGACATCATCAATGCATTTTATGATGTAAGCCATCACTGCTTCGGTATATTCATCTAAGTCGATGTGCTGGTCTGTTGTGGCTACCTCCTTGAAAATGCTCCAGTTAGTACACTCAAAACACTCCTGGAGAATTGATCATGCTCCCTCAGGCCAAATCCTGATCAGTTCCACTATGGGTTTCTCCCTGACCAGAGCAGGTTTATAAGCAGGCACCAGCACAATAGAAAGATGATCCGAGCCGCTGAGGTGTGGATGCTGCACTGCTTTGTAGGCTTGCTTTATATTGGTGTACACTTTATCCAAGGTACTCCTACCCCTTGTTGGGAAAGGGAAATTTATCCCAGATTATTAGTTAATGTAATTGTCTTCCATCATCTTTCCTTTGTGAGTAAGTCCTGTGGGAAAAAAATGTAATAAGGAAACATAGACTTTGTCACACCCTGCTGTGTCTTATTTTAAGCCAATGAGACAGTAAGACTTCCAGTTCTTATTATCAACCTTTCAGTGCATTGGTAGTGGGTGGTATACATTGTGTATTTGTTAATGGTTTACAGAACTCAGAGAAGAGGGAGAAGGAGGGATTTATGCTTTTTTCAACCGTTCCCCTTTTTTGAGTTGGTGTGACCTCAAAATTAGTATATTTAGAGGTTGTGGGTGTGGAGTTTGTCCCCACATTGGGTTCTGCTGGAGGGTTTTAAGATTGTGACCTCACAAGAATTTATAGCTTTTAGAGTAATTGCATTTTGGCTAAATAACACATAATTATCCATGGTAAACCAGGTCAGTCAGCTGTACTTTTTAAAATGTCAACACACAAGTGAGGAAAGGAAAACAAATGGATGACAATTTTAATTCTTCAAGTTAAACAACAGCAATCAGTAATATGCAAAATATGAGCCGGCAAATATGTAATAAAACATTTATCCTCTTCTTTCCATGGGATACCTACAACATATTAATGACTCTCTTGGTATCAAGTCTAATAATGCTGATTCCAAAACTACAAATGTTCAAAAAATTGCAGTCTTAAAACTAAGACTGCAGAACACCAAATGCTCAAGTTATAGTGGCCTGATGTTGATTATTCAAATATTTCAATGATCAGAATACCAACCACAACTGGACAATAAACTACTTTTCTTGGAGGCTGTATACTTCTGTACAATTGAAAATAGTACACCAAAGCTAAATATATTAACTGTGTCACCTCAGAATAAGAGTTGCACTTTATTTTTGGACAAATCAAATATCCCTTTTATTCTGACGTGGAATGTCCTCATTATTAATATACGGAGTTACTGAGACGTCTAAGTGCAATCCCCAGATGTAGGATGCATAGCAGTCTTAGACCTCTGTAAAAGTATCCACTTTTGTGATTTTAACTTCTTATTCATTTTTATTTGTTATTATCAGTACTTATTTGAAAAGTTATGCTGAATTTACCAATGTATTTCATGTTCCAAGTCAGGAAGCATGGGTCTTTCAAAGTTAACTTCTGGTACCTTGCTTGTAAAAATATACATTTTTTTAGTAAATTGGCTGCCTTTTTTCTAACCTTAGAGACATTTATAAAATAATACTTCTAATAAGTTATTCACTATTTATGAAGAACCCTTTTATTTATGGCTTAGTACTTTTTATCAATGTACACATTTGCAGACTTTATTAGAAGAGTTTAAAAAGCAGATACCATGTTTTTATAAAGCAACTAATGATTAGAAGCTTATAAGCAGCCAACAGCTACAATACAACAGTTGTTAACACAACTCCAGTGCAAAAAGACATAAAAATGGATAGCCTCATAAAAATATTTTGCTCACTACAAACCTGTCCTTAATGAGTTATAGCTTCAGAATTCACAGATCAGTGAGTAGGGATCATTGTTCTACCCCAGTTATAGTGAACACGAATACAATAAAATAAAATAAAGAAAGAGCCAAGCACTGATCAACATGAACTTTTTGTCAAATAAATTAGGAATACTGACTCATTCAGTGACTTGTTTGGAGTCATACAGCAGGCAAGTAGAGGGTGACAGAATCAAATCCTGCACCACAGGAAACAGTTCTTTAAAAGCTCAGAACCTTAATCTTCCATGCTAACTTACCCCCCCCCCCTTTATTTCTTTTTTGTATTTTTTTAATTCCTACTGTCATTTTCTTACTTCTTAGAACTGATGAATATTGTATATTTAAAGGTATGCCATTACTTGCTTCCAATAACAGCATTCAAGTCTTCAAGAAAACCTCCAAGGGAATTTTTTGAACCACTACAGCTAGACAAACAAAAGTCATCTGATTGTGAGCCCCACCAAATTTAGTTTGATGCTTTCTGCCTGTCAACAAAAACTTTCTAAGCTTCCACTTTTTAAAATTAAGGACATCCTAGCAATATCGTACTATGCATCTTACTGCAAAATTATCTAATCGTCACCCTTGGCCCATCTCTGTCCATTACCCCAAATACAATGGGGTGGGTATTAACAAAACATTTACTCTGTTGTTATTTGCCTCTAAATATCTCCTCCCACCTATAGTTCGCCAAGCTGTAACCAGGAATGTGCTCAAACTCATAGGGGAGTACAGTCTGCCGTTACTGAACCTCTACCAGTAATACTCAGAAATTCCAGGTAGCTGAAAATAAAATACAAGTTTGTCTTACTTGTTTATAACAAAACCATCATTGCAAACTAATACAGGGATTTAAATGGCTACTTACACATGTCAGGTCCATTCTTATTCTTAGAACCTAGATCCTTAAAACCGTAAATATGTGACACTGTTCTCCATTAAGATGCACCCTCAACATCGGCAGAATGAAGTGAAATATAATTGTGTTAGTCATACTGAATAACTTTCCAAACTTACCATCTTTAATCTTTATAACCTTACATAAAACCTCTTTACTTTAATTGGCACTACACACTTTGGAGAGGGTATACAGTCTTTAGAAGATTATATAATTGCACTATTTACTATCCTTGCACCAAATGGATTAGCTACTGCTGGATTACTGAAATCTTGAATGAACAGCAAGAACTGCTGGTCAATTTATTTAATACTGCTACCTTTACTCACTGTATTGGCTTAATTCAGCTCTGCTAATTTGCACTATGACCTTTCCACTGATGCCTTCTTTACTCTTTTTTCAACACAAGCCCAGGTTGTGGCAGAAATAGGTTAGCAGTCCAGACCACCTACATGGTTAACATAAAATAATCTAAATACAAATTAAGCAAGTTTCCTCCTTTTTTCAAATGTACCAGGTGACAGATTATGAAATAATTAATGCTAAACATATAACACACACGCAAAAATATAAAATAGTAAAACATGATGATATTTAAGCTAATATATTCAAACACCAACATTTTAGTCAAACACCTGAAGTGCTGACAGTTATGGGTGTAATAATGCCCTTTATACTGCCCTGTATTAACTAAGAACTTTTTTACACATTTCCTACTGGATTTGCTATGTGATATAGTTTCATGTGTACCAAATAAAGAAGATATGACCTTGTGAACTAAAAAGCAGATTAGAATTTATATCTTAACACAGTAGTTTAAATGTAAGTTTATACTGAAATGAGGCAAAGCATGTAAAGCAGCTTAATGTGCACAGTGTCTTGTTGCTAAGGTCATAGGTAATAGTAGTCCAAGAAAAGCATCATAAATTACTTATAATAGTAGAAAATGTTGTGAAAAAATGTACACTAGACTAATTCAATAGTTCAGCAAACTTGGTAACAGACTGATGGCAAGAATCCTGTGAAACTTCTTACCTAACTTTAACATTTTCCCCATATAATTTCACTAATGTGATGAATAGTACATCTGCGGTGGTGCAGCGGAAGTGTTGTTGCCTCACAGCAAGAGGTTCTCCCATTCAATTCTCGGCTGGAGTGCGGGGAGTGCCTTCTGTGAAGAGTCTGCATGCCCTCCCCATGGTTGGGTGGGTGTTCAAAAGACATGCGTAAATGGGCGTGCCTTTGTTGAAGGTTGAACGTCGAGCTGGCACCTCGGGGTTCGTTAAAATCTACTGCCAATCATTAGCAGACTGGAGTTCTGCTGTGGCGACCCCTAACCGGGAAAAGCCGAAAAGACAAATAACATGTTTGTATATCACTACACTTACTGTTAGTTTAGATTATAGTGCTGTAGATCAGAACCAGTCCCATCATATGCCATTTTATCATGACATTTCCATGCAGCAAATTAGACAAAATGCCTCTTTGATGGAATCACAAAAATTAAAAAAAAAAAATTAAATGAATTTGTCTCAGACACCTCTTATGCAGACACAATATCACAAAATTAAAATTATTATTTTTTTATTTGCAATATCACGGAATGGAAAGGGTAGTTTCCTCTAAGGTGGTGATGCAGAGTTAAAATACTGGTTTAATAAACTGAGCTTTGACAAGCCCAGTAAGTCCTCTGTTCTGGTTAACATTTGTTAATAGCCTGCAGTAATACAAAAGGTGTACAGTGCAATAACAGAAATCAATGTCATAAATTCAGCACGCCATGATTAAAAAAAGGTTTATTTTATTATTATAAATCTGTAACCCATATAGTCACACAAAGACATAATTTCCTTAAAAAGACAAAGGAATATATGATGTTAGATAACTATACAAGTAAATTGTATTTACATGTATTACTTGTTAAACTGTCACAGCCCAAGGAATATATAAGTGAACTGTCAGTGATCTGCACTTCTGGCTAAAAGCTAAGAAGCATGCAACTAGCAGGAAATTGAATTCTAGACAGAGCAGATGGATTACAATCTTTATCTGTCTTTAGCTGTCTATGTGGTTATAATTTATCATTTGAAAATACTGCCCCTTGCCCAAGGTGAAGGACTGAAAAGTATTTTATCACATAATCTTTCACTTTACCACAGAGAAATATAAATTGTGGCAGCAATGACCAATACATTCACTTCAGTAAGCTACATCTTTAGCAGATCTATTATTTGAATTCCACTTTCATTTCTACATTGCACTGAAATTGCATTTCTGTATAGACACAAAGTTAAACCAAGCATGTCTCTCCACAGCAGTAAGGACTGAGAAAGCCACCGCTCAATCAAAGCTTCAAGTTACTTGCACAGTATTTTGAAATAAATTTTTAATATCATACCATAATACAGCACAGTACAAACAAATAAAGAACAATGCAATGCAAGCATAATTGCAAAAATGAACATAGTGAACCCAAACGAGTTATCAAGCAGTTAAACAAGAGACATTTAATTTTCATTATGCATTATTGCACCTCACACGGTATTGCTCCTTTTGACTGAGTCCTGTGATTAGGATAAAACTCTGGGGTGCTTTCTGTGGCACTGTATGTGTGCTGTTTTCCATGGCTGGTGGTATAATAATGATAGACTTTTATCTTGCCTGTTGTTTGTGTCTTGGCTAAGACTACCGTAAATCATAAAATATTTAGCTTCTTAACTACTTCTTACACATATATGAGCTCTGGGATTTTGCTAGGAAATTAAAAATTTTGTTTTGAATTTCATCCTGACATAAAATCAGGACTTCATTTGTTCGCTGATACTCTTTCAATATAGTGACTTTCTGAGAGCAAATGTTTAGTATTGAATTATGCTGAACATCATGATTTACTTACTTACCATGTTTAAATAAGGTTTGTTGAACTCATTGTGTGCTTCTTTTAAAACCAGACCATAACTTTCAAACGCTACTTCTAATATCTAAGCTATTTGGAGTATCTGTATGCAGTTTTCAGTTTTTATCACAATTGATGGTTTGTGATAGGTTTGTAAACAGTTCCCAAAACCACTACACATTAGCAGTTGTCAGAAAAAATGGCCTCAAAGCCAAATGGCATGATCTTTAGAGAGGTTGAACCTCTCCAACATCCTTACCAACCATGTACAATTAACAAGATTAACAACAAATACCAGATACATGATGATAAACGTATAAGATCACATGTTAGACTGTGCAAACTAAACATTTAAAATGCATGCTCACAACAGTTTTTCATATCAGAAGTGCAGAACTTGTCCAGCTTGCCACTGTTGAAGCCCGGTGAACATATTACATTAACACTGATCCCCAATCTCATTATGTAGGCCTATATCACTAGCATGTCATGTGTGTAACATACATTCACAGTAATGAGATGGTCACCAGTCTTGGTGTGCAACCCTACACCACTAGCATGTCATGTGTGTAACATGCATTCATGGTAAGGAGGTGATCACAAGTATTGATATGCAGTCCTACATCACTAGCATGTGATGCATGTAACATACATGCACAGTAGTAAGATGATCACCAGTTTCATATGTTGAACATGCATGAACGTTTTACAAGATGATCACCAGCCTTGGTATGCAGGCATGCATCACTAGCACATCATGCTTAGAGCATAATATTATTAAAATGTTTTCTTCCATTAGTTATTATTCTGAGGGTAAATATATTAGTGCTACCTTTCTCTTGAGGCAAACTGTTTCATAGAATATTTATTTCATTTCTTTGTCTTGGTAGTCCTCATGGCTGTTCATGTGGACTTTCTACATTTCTGTTTTGTCTCTGTGGAAATTCCTTAGAAGATATATATATATATATATATATATATATATATATATATATATATGTATAGATATACACACACACACACATATATATATATATATATATATATATATATATATATATATATATATATATACATACAGAGAGAGAGATACATATATATATATATATATATATATATATATATATATATATGTGTGTGTGTGTGTGTGTGTGTGTGTGTATATATATATATATATATATATATATATATATATATGTATGTATATATGGTTCCCCTCTCGAATTTCAGTATTTCGCGACCAGAAAGGCATCATCATCATCATCATCATCATCATCATCTTCTTTCGGCTGTTCCCGTTAGGGGTCGCCACAGGGGATCATCTGTTTCCATTTCTTCCTGTCCTCTGCATCATGTTCTTTCACACCAACTGCCTGCATGTCCTCTCTCACCACATCCATAAACCTCATCTTAGGCCTTCCTCTTTTCCTCTTACCTGGCAGCTCCATCCTTGGCATCCTTTTCCCAATATACCCAGCATCCCTCCTCAGCACATGTCCAAACCAACGCAATCTCGCCTCTCTTGCTTTGTCTCCAAACTGTCCAACCTGAGCTGACCCTCTAATATACTGATTCCTAATCCTGTCCATCTTAGTCACACCCAGTGCAAATCTTAACATCTTTAACTCTGCCACATCCAGCTCTGACTCCTGCCTTTTCGACAATGCTACCGTCTCCAACCCATATAACATGGCTGGTCTCACTACCCACTTGTAGACCTTCCCTTTCACTCTTATTGGTACCCGTCTGTCACAAATCACTCCTGACACTCTTCTCCACCCGTTCTACCCTGCCTGTACTCTCTTCTTCACCTCTCTTCCACACTCACCATTACTCTGAACTGTTGATCCCAAGTACTTAAACTCATCCACCTTTACCAATTCTACTCCCTGCATCCTCACCATTTCTCTACCCTCCCTCTCATTTACACACATATATTCTGTTTTAGCCCTGATGACCTTCATTCCTCTCCTCTCTAAAGCATATCTCCACCTCTCCAGGGTCTCCTCAACCTGGTCCCTACTCTCACTACATATCACAATGTCATCTGCAAACATCATAGTCCACAGGGCCTCCTGTCTAATCTCATCTGTCAACCTGTCCATAACCACTGCAAATAAGAAAGGGCTCAGAGCTGATCCTTGATGTAATCCCACCTCCACCTTAAATGTATCTGTCACTCCCACCGCAGTCCTCACCAATGTCACACTACCCTTATACATATCCTGTACCACTCTTACATACTTCTCTGCCACTCCCGACTTCCTCATACAATACCACAACTTCTCTCTAGGCACCCTGTCATATGCTTTCTCTAAGTCCACAAAGACACAGTGCAACTCCTTCTGACCTTCTCTGTATTTCTCCAACAACTCTCTCAGAGCAAATATTGCATCTGTAATGCTCTTTCCTGGCATGAAACCATACTGCTGATCACTAATCATCACCTACCTTCTTAACCTAGCTTCCACTACTCTTTCCCATAACTTCAAGCTGTGACTGATCAATTTTATCCCTCTGTAGTTACTGCAGCTCTGCATATCACCCTTATTCTTAAAGATAGGTACCAAAACACTTTTCCTCCACTCCTCAGGCATCCTCTGACTTTCCAAAATTTCATTAAACAATCTGGTTAAAAATTCCACTGCCATTTCTCCTAAGAACCTCCATGCTTCCACTGGTATGTCATCTGTGCCAACAGCCTTTCCGTTCTTCATCCTCTTCATAGCTGTCCTTACTTCCTCCTTGTTAATCTGCTTCACTTCCTGATTCACTATCCCCACATCATCCAACCTTCTCTCTCTCTCTCATTCTTTTCATTCATCAGCCCTTCAAAGTACTCTTTCCATCTACTCAACACACTCTCTTCTCTTGTGAGTATGTTTCCCTCACTGTCCTTTATCACCCTTACCTGCTACACATCTTTCCCAGCTCTGTCCCTCTGTCTAGCCAATTGGTACAGGTCCTTTTCTCCCTCTTTAGTGTCCAATCTCTCATACAACTCTCTATATGCCTTATCCTTAGCCTTCACCACCTCTCTCTTTGCCATGTGCCTTATCTCCTTATACTCATGTCTACTTTCTTCATCCCTTTGACAATCCCACTTCTTCGCCAGCCTCTTCCTCTGTATACTCTCCTTTACTTCCTCATTCCACCACCATGTCTCCTTGTCCTCCTTCCTCTGTCCAGATGTCACACCAAGCACCTTCCTAGCAGTTTCCCTTACTAGCTCTGCTGTAGTTACCCAGCTGTTCGGTAACTCTTCATCGCCTCCCAGTGCCTGTCTTACCTCTTCCCTGAACTCCACCTCGTGACCAGAAAGGCACATTTTTAAAATATTGAAAGTGCATAATTGTGAATTAAAATATTTTAAATTCACTGTTATGGCTTTACATTACGTGACGTGCGCTGTTTGGTTTGGATGCTGTTCGGCATAATGTATGGATTTATGTGGATTGTAAGGTAAGTGTGTGCTTTCTATGGATTTTGGGTGGGAGTCAGAGCATATGTGAGATTGCTTGTAAGTTGTATGTGTGGGTTAGAGTAGAAAGGGGAACATATGAGTGTGTAATTGTTGGATGTGTTGGTGTTTGTCTATGTGTGGTGTGTGTGTGTGTGTGTGTGTGTGTGTGTGTGTGTGAGTGTGTGTGTGTGTGTGTGTGTGTGTGTGTGTGTGTGTGTGTGTGTGTGTGTGTGTGTGTGTGTGTGTGTGTGTGTGTGTTTGTGTATGTGTGTGTCTGAGGGACTGTGGAATGTCTGGGTGTGAGTGTACTGTCTTTTACTGTTAGTGCGATCTTGAAGTTAGTATGTATAAGTAGGGGGTTGTGGGGATGCAGCCCCCACATGGGGGGGTGCAGGGGGGGCTTGCCCCCCTGCTTATGTGTAGTGTAGGTATGTGGATGTGTGATGTTTTGTTTTTTTGTGTTTATTTGTTTGTTGTGTGGGTGTTGTGGGTTATGTGTGGTGTGGTGTATGCTGTGTGTTCGGGATATGTAGTTTCGGGATTGTGAAGATTCGGTGTTTGAAGGTTTCGCCTCTATGGTCGCGGAATACTGAAATTTGAGATTTCAGTATTTTGCGATTATAAAGGTGAACCATATATATATATATATATATCCCCGGAAATAAATTATGATTAAATGTTTACTGACTACATATTTATTGCAACTTTTTGACTCCATGGCATTGAGTGATAATGCCATGACTGCACTGCATATAAGACCTGTGCTCAATTAGTGGCATGGATCCTGGAGGGACCAAGAAGATAAGGATGGGAGTGAATGGCCAGTGCCAGCTCACCCATCCTGGAGAGAGCTGGAGATGTCCCAGCTAACTGCATTGGTGATACCTGTATACTAGTACTGAGAAGCAGTGTCTTCCTTGGGAAGGAGGCTGACCATGTGTAGCAGTGAGTATACAAGTCCCAAAAAGCAGCAGTTGTGGAGTATGCACATTTCTGAAGGTGTGGTGAAAGGATAATGCACAAATCAGCAGATTGGTCCAAGCCCTGATACCAGACACTAACCTCCATCTTGGAAGGAATGAACAAGAAAGCTCACATACATCAACATTCTTTTCTAGGGAGTTTTCATGGGTAGCCTTTTATATGAGTTCACGGTGCAGTGGGGTCAGGGAATTTTCCCTTAACCAACTGTTGTGCAGTCTCGGAGTTGGTATATATAACTGGGGGCAAAAAAAAGACACTTTATTCAACTTCTTATATTTTTCTAATTTGTGTTTCTTCCTACTTCTCTGTTACTTCATCTTGCTTTACGTTTTCCTGCTACTTGCTGCCTGCTCTCTAAAGTGTTCAACTGCATCTTTTCTGTTGTATTTATTACTGCTTGTTTATAGCCTGTCTAAATTGTCAAGTGCTATTCTTAAGTTTTATTCTAAGCACTTAGTTTTGGTTTAAGCACTAGGTCTTTAGGACCATCCCTTAGCTCTCCCTGGCCTTTCACCCTCATATTCTAACAAATATGGATGGACAATTTCCTATAGTTTCTCCTGCCAGTCTGGTTGATATAGGTATACTGAGACAGTGTAGCACCTGCCTCATGTACATAGACAACCATCTATACTACCACCAACGAACACAATCTGTGAGTAATGCAATTACATTAGGAACCTAGAGTCCAAGCTCTCTCCCCCTCAAGCCAGTATATTTGGCACTGGAAAGGTTCTCAGCACAATCACTACACCTCAAACACCACCCACACCTACATATGCGGAGGTCCTCCACATACACTTACCCAAATAAAGGAGACCTCCACGGCAAAAGCACAAGTGATCTCCACAGACCTCCACACCATATACCACACACAGTCCACACACCTGTGCCTCACAACCACTAAGGATTCACCAGAAACCCAAAATATTAGTCATAGGAGACTCCATTGTGAGGCACACAGATGTGCTTCTCACTAGGCTGGATAAGGATAAAGTCACGGTTAGTTGTCTGCCAGGTGCCAGAATCCGCCATATTACACATGCACTCAAGTCTCTCAGCAACAGGTACTGTTATGATTCTGTCACAGTCCATGTTGGTGTGAATGACTTGAGACATACATCTCTGGACTATATGAAGACAGACGTGACTGAGCTCACTAATTATGTGTCCCAAGCAAGTATGTCCCTAGCCTTAAGCAGCATTCTGCCATCACCCAGAATGATGCCCCAATACAAACAGAAAATGATTGACTTTAATAATTAGCTTAGTTTCTGGTGTCATTCCAGAGGGATCCAGTACTTGACAGCCTGGGGTGATATGATCGACAGACCAAGATGCTTTGCCAGAGATGGCTGCATCTGTCTCACCAGGGCTTCAGGCTTCTGGCAAAGGCTCTTGCCTCCCTATACTATCTTTTTAATAAAATGATGAGGTTAAAACTACCAACATAAAAATTTCAACAAAACACAAATGAAAGGTCATGTTGCTAAACGCTAGGAGTCCAAACATGAAACTGCACTGATTGCAAGCATTCCTAACCCTGGAAAATGCTGACATCTGTGCAGTCACACTAACCTGGATTAAAGCTGCAAAGAGCACCCCAGCCTTACCTGGATACTCATCCTATTATACAGTCAGACCCCAAATTGTGGGCAGTAAAGCCAAAGGAGGTGGAGTTTCAATATACTTTAAAGACATACACACATCCAGACTGGTTAAACAGTATGATGCACAGAAGACACTCCAGGAGGAGTTAACCATTGACAAGACCCCTATTCAAATCATAGCTAGCTGCCAGTCCCCAAATTTGACTCAAGATACCCAATCTGCCTATTTGGACCTGTTCGAATCTAACAAGATTCAACCCTTTACCCTGATCCTGGATGACTATAACTTCCCAAACATAGATTGGAAGAACTACTCATGCCAGAACACAAATGCCCAGAGATTCCTTGATTTTGTCAATGCAAATACCTTGGAACAGTTAGTCGATACCCCCACAAGGAGTGAGAATATCTTGGACTTGGTATTAACCAACATGAGTAACCAGTGCAGCATCCCTATAGTATCATCCTCCCTGGTAAGATCTGACCACAAAGCGGTCACTTTCGAAGACACCATCTCCCTCAAGCCCCCTCTAGCTAGGATCAGACATAAAAACTTCTCCAAAGCTGATTACAGCCTCCTGATGAATGGTATAAACAGATTCACAGCCCCCTCCCCCTCTGTATTAACTGGCACCAATATCCAAAACTACACCAAAGCACTATATGAGCATTTATACAGATGTATGCAATCAGGAATACCCGACAGGACTAAGTCATCCTCTGCAAGGAAGAGTAAACCTGTCTGGTGGACATCTGCAATAAACAAATTCTATAACAAAAAGAAAAAATTGCTGTCCAAGACCAAGAAGGAGCAGGTGCCCAATTGGAAGCAATGTCTCCATAGCCTGAACAAGCAAATAAGAGCACTAGTGAAATTCTCCAAAGCAAACTTCGAGTCCAAATTGACCACATTTACTAGAGACAATCATAAGGCCTTCTTCACATATGTTCGCAACCTCAAAGGAAGCACCCAGATCTGTTCAGAACTTGTGGTCAAGGACACCACATATACAAATGCCATAAATATAGCAAACTTTCTGGCTGACAGATTCAGCAAAAACGTTACCCCTCTGTCCCCCCATCAGTAAATCAGGACATCCCAGTACCTGCCCCCTTCCCCTTATATCTAGGGAACAGGTCATCACTGTTCTCTCAAAGGCAGAAAATACAGCCTCCATGGGAACCGATAACATCCCAGGCTGCATCCTATGTGAACTCAGGCAGAAATTGCAGCACCGTTACACACCCTATTCAACCAAAGCCTGAGTACTGGCTTCATCTCAGCTGAGTGGAGGACAGACACTGTTATCCCTTTACACAAAGGTGGAGCGTCCACCAATCCAGGAAATTATAGACCCATCAGCTGATCTGCAAGGCCATGGAATGGATTATCATGGACCTCATTAACAAGGACATTGGCAACCTCCAAAAATTGATTCTACACAGTTTGGTTCATCAAGAGGAGATCATGTCTGCTAAATTTGTTTGGCTTCTTTGAGGCAGCCACCAAAGCCATGGATGAGGGGAAGACAGTGCACACCACTTATCTTGACCTGGTCAGTGCCTTTGACACTATTCCCCACTCGGGCATAATAAATAAACTGTCTCAACTAGGAATTAATCCATATGTTACCAGATGGGTAGCAAACTGGCTCACTGATAGAAACCACATAGTCAAAATAGGGGAAGCCACCTCAAGCAGTAGACCTGCAACAAGTGGTGTACCCTAGGGTTCAATCTTGGGGCCTCTGTTATTTGGCATATACTTTTCTGAGGTGCAGGCCAAAACCAGTAGGCTATGGCTGACCAGGTTTGCAGATGACTGCAAGCTGGTTGCTGTCATCAATTCCACTAGTGATGTGGACATCCTCCAAGAGGCTCTCACTCAGACAAATGACTGGTGCCAGAAACATGGCCTCAAGCTGAATACCAAAAAATGTATCATCAGCCCCTTTGGGGAGAGTGATGTCCCCACAAATTATCACATTAATAACAATGTCCTAAGCACTCAATCAGTTGTGAGGGATTTTGGCACCCATGTTGATAGCAACCTGACTTTTGACCACCATGTTGCTTCAGTGATAAGGAAAGCCTTCTACATGGCCCACCTCATAAGTAAGGGTATCTCATCCAGGAACAAGGAGGTCATAACATTCCTGTATTCTTCCCTTATAAGGCCCATTATTGAGTACAATGCACCTTTCGGCATATACCTTGCAAGTCACATGCAGCAGCTGGAGAGACCACATAGGTTCCTCACCAGTAGAATCCAGGGTCTCAAACATCTACCATACACAGATAGGCTAAAAGCCCTATCCCTCTACTCAGTTTCATACAGGCTCCTCAGAGGCAACCTCTGTTTGGCATACAAGGCAATCATGAACCCCACGTTGATGGGACTGCTGCATATCTGCAAGTCAAGCTCCCTCGAGTAACCGCATGCATGGCCTCAACCTGGTCTATGATATCAACAAGACTTGTTGGCAGGACATATTTGTGTCCCAGAGACTCCCTCATCTATGGAATAGACTCCATCTCCACATCAAGCTGAGTACCTCTTTACCCCCTTTTTAAGTACAACCTGGATAACTGGATGGGAAACAGAAAATATACTCCTGGGATTCCACCCATGTCCCTGCTGGACAGGGGCATTAGGTGCTAATTTGTCTAAACATGGGCTAAATTCTTGGCTAGGCTTATAAGGGCCTCAGGGCAAATAGCATAGTAACCTCCTATTATCCTATAAGATACAGGAGGACTTGCCTCCTACAATAAATAGTTTTAGTTTTTCTTGTTTTTAATCATTTTAGATTCAATCTCAAATTATTGTTCTTTCTTTGTTTACTTGTATGAGCATTTGATGTTTCATGAGACACACACACACACACACACACACACACAGACACACACACACACACACACACACACACACACACACACACACACACACACATAATCTTTACAAATTCATCCGATTTTTTTGTTTTCAGCTTGTTTGGGCCATAGTACTCTCTTGTGACTTTTCATGGTCCATAAGTAGGAGCATAACCATTTATGCACAAGATGCAAAAAGGACATCTAAGTTATGTTACATTAGTGATGTAAGAAACAAAAAGTATGTTATAAATGGGCTGAATATGAATTTAAAGACAATGGGAGTATCTCATTTAATAGCAATCAGACATGGCATATAATTCTGGACTCCATTTCAGTGAAGCTGTGTGTTGTAACTCACAAATACAGATGATAAGCTTTTCTAATCGGAGTGTAATTTACTTGTCCTTCAGTCTAGCACGTAAAGTTCTAATATTTAAGTAATTTTCTTCTATTACTTCCTTCGTTATTTTACCTTTGTCACATTGTCTGGTATATCATATGGCCCATGATAATTTCTGTCACTGTTAGCAGGTATTTACAGATAAAGGGAAACATAAATCCTATAGCTGAGACAAAGAATGAGGGAACATTACCTGCAAGTATACCATTTATTTATTTTGCAAAATTAGCTAATGTGTTTTCAGTTTCTCGTTAAAACATGAAAAGGCAAAGGGGGCACAAAGAAGGGCTCAGTATTACCTCTAAGAAAAGAGCAATCCAATTTAGATCCAAGGCAAACAGATAACAACTGCAATGTGGAAAACAATAAGCACATTTGCTATACTAACAAGTAGCACTAAGAACAAGTTTGGTTTCTTTGAGCCCCACTTCATGCTAAACCTAGGGTGATCTCCTGACTTCACATCAGATAAGCTCATGCTATATTAGCAAACAACTACATTGTCACATACTGTCAGATGGATTCATTAAAAACAAATGTAGCTGACATATTGTGCATCATTCAGGTTAATAGGTTCTTCTAAAAACATGCTATAGTTCTGGATAGCACTTTACCAACCCTCAGGCTCCATAACTGTATAATATTCGATTAGGATGCCAGTAAATCAGATTTAGCAAATTATTGTCAGTCTGTATGACATTAGATATTGATAAGTAGTGTCTTCTTGTAAGATGATTTGCTATGGTTATAGCTGACTTTGAAGGTTTCTTGTACTTGCTGGTATTACATTGCTTCAGTTTTTTGAAACGTGGTTTTTGGTTCAGAAAGGCCTAGATACGTTGGGGATTTCTTTCTATCCAAACTGTAAACTTGTTTATACATTCTCTATCTCCTATTGCACCCCTTGCATTTGTATAATTCTGTTTATAACTTGATGTTATATTTGTATTGCTGTGGTCAATGTTTTAAATCAGTGTTGTAGCTTTTGTCCGAGGCCTCCACTGCAAATGGGGTTCTGACCCAGTCGGACATTCACGGTTACCAAATGTCAATACATAAATAAATAAATATACATAAATGAACTTTAACTGAAGCATTTCATAGAGACTGTATGCAGACTGTAGTTTTTCCCGACTGTTGGTGACACGATTCCTCACACCATTAAAAAGTAAGTGTCAGGCAGTGTGACAATGTGGTAATGTACGTAGCATAGCATGTTTCATTAGTCTGAGTTTGTGTGTCACCTCTAAGTACTTTATCTGATTTGATCACATATTTTATATGCTAGAGTAATAATGTGCTGGTGTGTATGGAGATAATATTCCACAATGGATCATAGATCAAATGATGGAGTATATAAAGATAATAAGCTGGGATATGTGGAGATAACATTCCATAGTGAACCACAGACCATGGACTGGGTACAAGGATGGAGTATATAAAGATAATAAGCTGGGATATGTGGAGATAATATTCCATAGTGAACCACAGACCATGGACTGGGTACAAGGATGGAGTATATAAAGATAATAAGCTGGGATATGTGGAGATAACATTCCATAGTGAACCACAGACCATGGACTGGGTACAAGAATGGAGTATATAAAGATAATAAGCTGGGATATGTGGAGATAACATTCCATAGTGAACCACAGACCATGGACTGGGTACAAGGATGGAGTATATAAAGATAATAAGCTGGGATATGTGGAGATAATATTCCATAGTGAACCACAGACCATGGACTGGGTACAAGGATGGAGTATATAAAGATAATAAGCTGGGATATGTGGAGATAATATTCCCTAGTGAACCACAGACCATGGACTGGGTACAAGGATGGAGTATATAAAGATAATAAGCTGGGATATGTGGAGATAATATTCCATAGTGAACCACAGACCATGGACTGGGTACAAGGATGGAGTATATAAAGATAATAAGCTGGGATATGTGGAGATAACATTCCATAGTGAACCACAGACCATGGACTGGGTACAAGGAGACATTGTAGATTATGTGCTCAATAGTTCACAAACAAATGTAGGGTTTGCAGGAAAGAAGAAGAAACAGTTTCACATCTTGTTCAAGATTATGATATGCATATGGCTGAAGGTTTGTGCTCTGAAAGACGTAACAGCGTAGCAGTGTTGTCACACAGGAGACTGTGTTAACATTATAACACACAGGGGCATTCAAAACATGAACAGCAAAGGACAATGAAGAAGTATGATCAAATGGGAGCATGTCATACCAGCAACTAAGAAGGTATAAGCAAACAAATGGATATCGCAGTTCAAGAGAAAAAGACAGAAGGATCATTGATTACTGAAATTGCTACACCTAGCAATTATAGCATCTTGCAAACTGAAAGAGACAAGTATCAAGTCATACAAAAAAAACAGAGTAACTGAGTGACTGAAAACTGATGTTGAAGCACATTTACCATGCTACTGGTACAGGTAACCTGGTATACACTACAGAAATGTGCAGTTCTGGGTACATCGCACATACTAAGAAGAGCGCTCTTGGCAGGCAGCAAAGACTGAAACATAACTGAGTTCATGAACTTTATTATGGGCCCCATTCCTGTCAGGCATTAAACAACATACAAATCTGGAGAACCTAAACAAAGTCAATGTTCCAAAGGGGATCACAGATCGTGCACTGGGGTATATGGAGATAATACTGTATACTGGATCATAGAAAAAGTTAGTGCACATGGAAATAATACTCTACAGTGGTTCATAGATCATATTCTGGGATTTATGGAGCTAATATTCCATGGTAGATCATAGATAATGTCCTGGAGTACATGGAGATATTATTCCACAGTGGTTCATAGATCATATTCTGGGATTTATGGAGCTAATATTCCATGATCGATCATAGATAATGTCCTGGAGTACATGGAGATAGTATTCGACAGTGGTTCATAGATCATACTCTGGGATTTATGGAGCTAATATTCCATGATAGATCATAGATAATGTCCTGGAGTACATGGAGATAGTATTCCACAGTGGTTCATAGATCATACTCTGGGATTTATGGAGCTAATATTCCATGATATATCATAGATAATGTCCTGGGGTACATGGAGATAACACTCTGCAGTGGATTATGTATCATGTGCTGTGGTAGATACAAATAATATTCCACATGGAGGTCATTGATAATGTGTTGAGATATATGGAGATAATATTTCACATGAGTGGCAGCATGGATATCTGTGAAACTGGTGTGCTCCTTAAACCTGTAAATAACCGACCTAGAGATCAAGCTTAAGCCATTTTCATTCTGCAATGGAACCGTAGTGAAATTCCATGCAGGGGACAGCAATGGATTTAAACCACTTTGGGAAAAGAGGAGGTGAATACCACCACTCCAAACCAAAATAGTGAATGCAGAGTGGCCTTACCGTTTGATTATCTGGTCTAGCCATAAGCCTACATAGTGGTTCATGTCTTTACATTTTATCAATCACTAATCTAATTTCAGTATTATATTTTATCAGTTAATCTATTTGAAAATAAGGTACTTAAATGCTGGCAGTATTTCCATTACAAAGAGCAGGAGTCCATAGAAAGGACATCTCGTTATCATTATCGAAAGGACATCTCATTATCATTATCGAAAGGACATCTTGTTATCATTATCGAAAGGACATCTCGTTATCATTATCGAAAGGACATCTCGTTATCATTATCGAAAGGACATCTCTATCGAAAGGACATCTCGTTATCATTATCGAAAGGACATCTCGTTATCATTATCGAAAGGACATCTTGTTATCATTACCATTTGTGTTGCACGAAGAGCAACACTCTATGCCTTGGGATCATTAAGGGCTTATGCATGTGCCTATGCATGCATGCATGCATGTAATTAGTTATTCATTCAGCCACTCTTCTCCTAACCAGGTACATGAGCTCTTCCATATGGCCTCTCTTCCATGTCCCAAGACAAATACAAAGCAACAAAAAATATATATAAATATGCTCAAGTGGAAATTCATAAAAATAAAACTATGACACAACTTCAGTTCCAAAGCTGCTATGAACCACATGGAGGTGATAATGTTTAGATAACTAGCCTGTCTTGTTCCTTTTCCAGTGATACAGTGACCAAAAGTGCTTGTTTCAAGATAATCCTCATGTCCCTTTCTCAACTACACTGCTATTATAACTGCTCAGATCTAGAATAACCCTTCTCTGTATCCCATTCCACCATCCTGTTGCTAGAAGCACCCATATCATGACTATTTCACCAGATCTCAGTCCCAAATGTACTGCTAATGAAAGAGCACAGGCCTATGTTAATCTTACTCATTCATTGTCTTCTTCAGGATATAGTGTGTCTGATAATACTGATATCTAGATAATCTGACCCCTCCATGCACCACTATTTCTCAGCTGCACATAGGAACACTCATGCTTACAATGCAGCATTTTAATAGGTGTGCCCGCAAAGCTATTTGTAGGCATGGCACAGCTTTGCATCTTAGGAATAAGATACTTAAGGGCCTCAGTCTAGGTCCTCTCGTTTAATATGAGATACATATGCAGACTAAATGCGGTATATGCATATTCAGTCCTTGCAGACGTAAGACAACTGTATGACATATATGAAGAGGGGATGCAATAAGCCACTTCTGAGGTGTATGGTAATGAAATATGACACCTCAGCATATCAGATAGTGTTGTTGCCTCACAGCAAGAGGTTCCCCAGTTCAATTCTTGGCTGGGGTGCATTATGTGCGGAGTCTGTATGTTCTCCCTGTGCTCACATGGATTTCCTCTGGGAGTTCTGGTTTATTCTCACATTCCAAAGACATGCAGTAAGTGCATTTGACACTCTAAATTGGCTATAGGTGTGAGTGTGCATGTGACTGCGTGGTATGGAAGAACTACTGTGGCAGGGCTAGCAGTGTAAACCTTGGGTCTAGAGGACTGTCAGTGTTGAAGTGACACCCCAACCCTATGTGAGCAGCACAGTGGTGCAGCAGATAGTGTTGTTGTCTCACAGCAAGACATTCCCTGGTTCAGTCATCAGCTGGTGTGTCTTCTGTGTGGAGTCTGCATGTTCCCCCTGTGTTTGTGTGGGTTTCTTCTGGGCACTCCGGTTTCCTCCCACATTCAAAGACATGCAGTAGGTGGATTGGACACTCTAAACTGGTAATAGGTGTGAGTGTGCATGTGAGTGTGTGGTCTGGAAGAAGTACCACAGCACAGCTATCCACCTGGCAGTGTAAACCTTGGCTCTAGATGATTGTCACTGTTGAAGTGTCACCCCAACCCTATTTGCAAAAATGGGAAAAGGAGTTGGGGATGGATGGATGAATGGATGGATGGATGTATGGATGGATGGATGGATTCTAAGCAACATTATGGCATACAGATAGAACCAGCATTTCTCCTTCTGGAGGCACTGCAAAACGTAACAAAGCAGTATGGTCACTAGCATGCTGCAATGACATGTGTTGCTTAATGCACTAAGTTGAAGTCTTGTTGTCGATAAGCCAAAGTGGAAGGGAGAATAAGAAAATCTGAATCATTACAAAAGAGTCTGCATATTAAATAGCAGGAAAAAAAAACAATATCAATTATTACACAAAGAATACAACAAAATTAAATTAACTGAGAGTCTCAAACAAAGCCTGGAGGCAATCCAGCATTCAGTAAGCCAATCAAGGATTAAGCATGGCTGACATAAACCAATAAACGTTGACTAGAACTCAAGTTTCAGAGTTATTAGCAAGCTACTGTCAGCCTCAGCACCCAAACTAAGATGATGAGGAAGAGGAAGATAAGTAAATGCCTCCCTAATCTGAACAAGGGTGGAACCACTAGGGTGCTATCTCTATCTCTCTGAGAATTCCATCCATGCTAGTCTACAAGAACTGTCACGGTACTATTGCTGGCACTGAACTGCTTCTAATCTGGAAAAAGTATACCATACTTGTTGAGGTAATAATATTTCTAGGATGAAAGGATAAAGGTGGCCAAAAATCTGACAATAATAAAAAGAAATAAGGCTAACCATAATCAGAGGATTAGCCACAAAAGTCAGGGAGTTGAATAGAAGTTTGACTTCCACTTCAATTATCTTGGAAAGGTTGAAAGAATGGAAACATTTTCCAATGGTACAAAAGGGAAGGAATGGTGTTTTGATATTTAGGCTTCTTTACTTCAACTGATATTTTGCTTAGTATGACAGTGGCCAGGTATTGCACTTTTGGCATCCTTCCTGTGATGCCTTTTGTATTGGTTTAGCTTACATCTCATGTCAGGACAGCCAGTGGCTTTACTTAAGTATTTTGTACTATAACACTGCTTGAGATGATCTCTGGCTTAGATATCCAACTGTATGACAGACTCTGGAATAAATCTTTCACAAACTAAGAATTTCCTAGCTTGATGTCATAGAAATTAATTTGAGATGATAAAGTTTCTAAATCACTGAATCTTTAAATAGCGTAGATAATTCTTAACATAGTAATACCAAATGGCTTCAGCTTACATTTTATACTGTTAAAAATTCTCATTTAATTGACATAAAATTTTAATTTTTTTTAAACCCAAACTATCTAAAACCTTGGGAGGAGACTAGTCAGAATAACATCACTCCCAAGGTTGCAAAGCGCAAAGTTTTTTTTTTTTTTTTTTATTTTTGGTGGGGGCCACTTCTGAAGTGGGAAGTAAACCCTAACACCAATATTCTCAAACTTTATATATATATATATATATATATATATATATATATATATATATATGTATATATATATATATATATATATATATACATATATATATATATATATATATATATATATATATATATATATATATATATATATATATATATATGGGTCTATATTACAATGTTGGACTCACAGGAGTCCGAACATTGTAATATAGAACCCAAATGTTCGAAACACGAAAATAAAAGTGAATCCACCATGTTTCCGAACAACGGAAGATCCCAATGAAAGGAGAATTCACTTACCTAATTATTAGACATATTGTGCACTAGCTACCATTGAGTTGGACATATAAATAAGCTTTTGAACAGAAGGGTAGTGTTACCGGTCGCTAACATAGCGTCCATTATATTTCCTAACTAAAGAACCACCCTGGCATTAAGAGGCACTAGTAGTTTTTATAACTGTTCAGCTGCTACCTGAGTTATTACATTTTTACCCCTTTACTATTGCTAATTTCCCAGTACCTGGTGGTTACATCTCCTCACTTCATGGAGAGTAATGTTCAATTACTGTTAGCCTACCTAAAGGGGTTTACCACTACTTCTTCTTCTTCTTTTGGCTTTTCCCCGTTAGGGGTCGCCACAGTGGATCATCTGTCTGCTCATGATTGGCAGTGGAGTTTTACGGTGTCGAGTTGCCAGCCCGGCGCCCAAAGGGGTTTACCACTACAGCGATGTAAATTTACTTTTGCTCCCAATTGTGAAGCATGTTTTAAACTGTTTTAATGTTACACATCCCTGTTTAACATTGCAAAATTGTAAGGTATTTTATATGCTGCCTATACTAAGAAACTGGTATCTGTGACTGTCCTCTTTCTCATTGCCTCTCCTCTTCACATTCTCTCTAGCCTCCCTGCCCTACGCAGAAAGTAAATTTCAACCTACTGGACGTGGTAAAGAAGCCAAGTTTATACCACCAAGGTCCTGCTAAACTTACCCGCTGAAAGAATTGCCTCTGCAGTTCCAAGGGAATTTATACCAAAGTATGTCTGTATACTACTGAGTTTTGTTAAACTTAGATGCTAGTCCCACAACCCTGCTACGTGGTTAGAACTTGCACTAACTGTGATACTACAGCAGCCACCCTTCCCTTTATCTGTACCCACTTATCCAGCCTTCTATGCCCTTCTCCAAGCCACAATAAAGCCACATTTCATAGGCTTCCCAGCCCCAGGCTCTACAAGGACCTTTGCTGTACTTACGCAATTTGGCCACTAGATGGTGGCTTGAATCCCCTTAATATCCCATGCCTTATGAGTAGCTCCTGATTGCCATCTAGTGTATTTTACTCTTTACTTCTACTTTCTACCCCTCTCCCTCACAACCATATCTGCTTCCCCACCTCTAGTCCTTTCAGCCTATACTCTCTCTCTCTCTCTCTCTCTGTGCACTCTGGCTACTTGCCCTGCTATCTACATAGCTGATTATTTCCAACCTAACCTGTCCTGAAATTCACCTTCCTTTGGCTCTACCCGCTCCATTCGCCCTGCAGGCTTACTGTGCTACCCTACCCGGCCCCCAAATATCACCCTCCCCAGTACTCCTACATTTATACTCACCAAACCACACCCCCTTATTAACTGCCACCCCCACACATTACAACCAACCAACCAAAACACATTCTGTCTTTAAACCCAACCCCCCCACTCCCAACCCACCACATTCCCACCATTCACTATCTTGGATCTCCCCACCTGCACTCTATAACACAAATACTATTTACCCCACAATGTCTTCACTAACTCCCATCTTATCACCAAAACCTAAACTACTTTACTACCTCATACCCCCACTTGTAATACTTTAACTTTTCACTGCCTATGAACATCGCTACCTACCTAGCCCACAGTATCCTACATCCAGTACCACCACTAACAACCAACCACACTACCCCACACCATTACTACCCCTCCTTTTCTCTAAGTCTACTACTCCAAAACCTCTTCATCCCATATGAGCTACCTATATAAACCCTAGAACTAAATACTACCACCAACTCCTACTAAAAATCCACAAACTAGCAAGGAAGTCACTACCAAACCTTATAGCCGATGGCGATATCCACCCTAACCCTGGCCCAAATGTACCTGATACTACTAACTCCACTAAGGGCATTATCACCAACCTACGGAGCTCATATAATGACCCTAATTCATTACTAGTCTGTCACTTAAACATCAGAAGTATAAAGAATAAGATTCACTATCTTCATGCTCTTCTGGACATGCACTCCCCTGACCTATTATGCCTTACAGAAATCTGGCTCAAACCCATTATTTCTGATAATGAGATTCTACCCCCAACTACAATATAATACGACTTGACCGGCAAGGCAGGAAAGGTGATGGAGTAGCCATCATGTATAAAGCCACTGTAGAAGTATCCACTATTAGTACCCCACAAAGCCTGATAACTAGCAACTCTGAAACCCTCATCACAAAAGTTCAGCTTAACAAGCACAAAGCTATAAAAATAGCACATATCTACATTCCCCCAAGTAACAACATAGACACCATAGAAAGTACCCTCCAATGGCTGTCCACTAACCACCCCCAAGAATCTATTTTTCTTGGAGACTTTAATATTGACTGAAAAACCTGTTCATCAAGCTTCATTGCCACCCATATTACATGGCTTCTCCCAGATTATAACTTCCCCTACCAGAATCAATAAGCCCAACAATAAGGAAAGTATCCTAGATTGGATATTAATAAACAACAAACCCCAGTTATATAAATCAGGCACCCTACCTGAGGACACGAGTGACCACTTCCTAACCTATATAATCAGAAAAAAGAATGATATGCCTCACCAAACCATCTTTAAAACCATTAGAAACACCAACACAAAAAAACTTTAAACTGACCAATTTCCAGGCCGAAGTTAACTCATGCAAATGGTCTAATCTGAAACTACTTCCCCTTGACGAAGAAGTCTCAGACTTCAATGCTAAATTCCTAGCCATCTTAGACAGGCATGCTCCCAAACAAACTATCAGAACCAAAAACAAAATAGCTCCATGGCTAACTAAAGGTACTAGACAAAAACTTATTGCTAGAAACACAGCATGGACCTCCTGGAGTTCCACCATATCCCCACAAGACCACATTAGATAAAAACATTTAAGAAATGAAGCTAAAAAATCCACTATGCTAGATAAAACTACTATTCCAATTTAGAGAAAAAGCACCAAATCAACCAGAAAAATTCTGGTCAGGCCTTAATAAACTGCTCGATCCAGGTAAATCCTCAACCCCCACCCCCTCGACTACCCTACATCTACCCACTAAAAGTGTAGCAAAGACCTTTAATACTTTCTTTACAGAAAAAGTCCAGTCCCTAGCTAAAAATCTATCTTCCAACACCTCCAACAATACCTCACCCACTCCAGAACATTTACTTCCCTTCAAATTTGATCCTATCCCCACAGACTATATTAAATCCCTGCTTATGAAACTGAAATCCACCACCCTGGCAGCAGACTTACTCCCTGCAGAATTTCTGCAAAAGGCTGCTAATGAAATAGCATACCCTATCTCCATCCTAATCAATCGTACTATCCATGAATCCTAAGTCCCCTCCATCTGGAAAATCTCCCACATTATTCCACTTCACAAAAGGGGCAACTCAACTGAACTCTCAAACTATAGACCTATAGCCATCCTATCTCCCTTAGCCGAAATAATGGAAAAATGTGTACATAAGCAAATCCTAACTCACCTTATCCAAAACACTCTCCTAGCATCATCCCAACATGGATTTAGACCTGCCCATAGTACCACCACAGCTCTTCTCTCCTTCTCTCACACAATAAATCAAAACCATAATCACAACAATCTCTCCTCAGCCCTCTTTCTCCACCTATCCAAAGCATTTGATATCGTTAACCACCACCTACTCCTAGACACACTAAAATCACTCTGCCTAGACAACCTAGTAATCAACTGGTTCCACTATTACTTGCATGGAAGACAACAAGCTGTTTTATGGAAAGACAATCTATCCCCCCTGCTACCAATCACCCTTGGTGTCCCTCAAGGATCTATATCAGGCCCCCTCCTTTTCTCCATATTCATCAATGACCTACCCAAAGTTATCCCAGATGCAACATGTATTCAGTAAGCAGATGACTCTACCCTTATCTGCTCTGCCACCACACACTCAGAACTACAATCCCTATCCCAAATCACATTCAACAAAGTAGAAGACTAGCTCAATAGTCACCATCTTCTATTGAACCCAAATAAAACAAAACTACTACTTTTCTCCCCTACCTGTAAATTCACATCAACAAATATTACTATCTCATCTAACAATGGCACCATAATCTCTCCAGAACCATGCACAAAACTTCTTGGTGTAATCATTGATAATAATCTAAGGTATGATGCTCATATAGACAAAACCACCAAAACAGTTAACAAAAAACTAGGCTCCTTGTACAGGATTAAACAATTCCTAACCCCACCTGCCAAAACAGCTATAGCTCAAACACATCTCCTATCGACCCTTCTGTATGGCTCACCCATCCTCGCAAACTTAAGCAAAGCAAACCTTAACAAATTTACTAGCTGCTATAACAATATAGCTAGATTTGCCACAGGCACAGCCTACAGAACCCGTCACTGTCAAAATCTTCAAACACTAGACTGGCTAGAACAACCCAATCAACTCCAGTATAACCAACTCATAGTTATTCATAAAATCCTCTACCAACCTAACAATGCACCCGTTCTTACCAATATTATCATGCCCTACAGCAACCTAGTATCCCTCTGCTCATCCAACAAAATGCAAGTACAATCTGCCAAAGCCAACAACTCAGCCGGAGAATCATTGTTCTCCAACTCTGCTGGAAAGAAATGGAACTCACTCCCCTCAGATCTTACCACTACATCCTCCTTACTCCAATTCAAGATATCCCTAAAGAAACACCTAAACAGGCATTGGCTATGTCCATGTCTAAACCCAGACTAACCCAATATAAACACAACTCAAATAGGTGAAATACCCAATAATAATAACTTCCTTAACCTATATGTATAAACTTTCTAAACCTTCTCTACCCGGACTATAAACACTTCTCAACAGCCTTTAGAACGATATTATAAGGATGGTAACTTGCTATCCAAGCCATTCTAAGGCTATGTTTCTAACCCTTCTATTATAACTTGCTATCCTAGCCATTCTAAGGCTATGTCTTTAACCCTTCCACATCTAACAACTTCCCTTCTTAACTAACCACCGTTATCTCCTGATTGTCATCCTTAACATCGATCTATGTAAAATGTCATTCTATACACTCCAGTGCTGTGTAATGCTTTCTGCACATATTTCATACTATAAACCTACAAAAATGTTAATTTGCAATGTTAACATGTATATATATATATATATATATATATAATCTGTTATTTTTTTAAATTTTACATTTTTAAATTTTCAATGTAACCATGAATATTGATTGTAACTTTTTTGCACATGTGGAGCTTTTCTCCCCGGGCGTCCGCTGAAAATGGAGATGTATCCAGTCGGACTCTCCTGGTTAACAAATGTAAAATAAATAAATAAATAAATAGGGAAGCCACGGAATACTGATTTTTTTTTCCCAGGGAAAAAAAAATCAGTGGGCCATTTTCTCGACTTTGCTATTTCCTCCACTGGTGTGGTGCAATCTCGGAGTTGGCATATTTAAGTAGGTGGGTGTGAGGGCAAAGCCCCCCACATTAGTTTGACTTTAGAGTGTACATGTTTTTTTTTTTTTGTACTGGAACAGCGATTTTTTTTCCCTGGGAAAAAAATTGCTGTTCTGTGTTTTCGTACTGTTTGGGTTTCGAACTTAAAAGTTTGATATTACATCATTCGAACTCCTGTGAGTTCGACAATGTAATATCAACCCTATATATAAATAGAGATTATATACACAGAAAAGAGCAAAATTGACAAACGGTTCTAGTGTGCAGAACTAGCTAGCATTATCTTTGCAGTGAAATGTGCCCAAAATCTCAGCAATTAAAAAGCTATCAGACCATATTGAGATGTTCCTTTTATTCCAGAAGGTCATAAACTTGTAAGAGAATTTACAAGTATTCTCCTAAAATACTGCATAAAGCTTCAAGTAAAGATGAGAATGGTGTCTTATTAACTAAGATCTTCCAAAAATTACAATGGTAATGAGCTGATAAGCTTCTAGAAATGAATGCAGATGTGCACAGTAAGCATTTTATCTCTTGCTCATGGTGGCATTTTGTAGGCCACCAGAAAAAAAAATTCTCTTAAGTCACTTTGTTCATGTGGAACCTCACTGCATCCACTTCAATGCAATACCCCATTCGCTGTGATTATAAGTGGCATATTTTCTGTAATAATGTCGATAGAATAGTGATCAACCATACTGCATTAAAATGAGTTTCTCTGTATGTATTTCACAAAAAAAGAAACTGCTAAGACATTGCTAGCTGATATTCAGGCAGCATGTTCAAACTTAGATAACTACCACACATTTTAAAAAGCGCCATCAAAAACGATAAAAGTGGGACAAGTTTCTAACAGTGTACTCTGATAATGTGCTGCTAGTAAGCTGCTAACAAGGTGATTTTCCACAAGTCACCACAAAGCACTTTCAGCAGTAGTGGTTGTTGCAAAGGGAAATCTGCTTTGCCTTAATTTGCCATGATCTAGAAACTTAGGGAGCTGAAACACAGTACATTTGTATGTGGGTGTATTTTGCCCCACAGAAAATTATTTTTCATTTTCTTTATTATATTAGTGTAGTTTAATGTTTTAATCACTCACACTGACTTGATGAACTCAACTAGACCGACGAAAGTGCATCACATTGAAATCAACCCTACTTCTCCCAAACCACAGGGCTCAAGTTTTCTCTTGACTTACAATTCTTTGCTTCCATTCAAGACCACATTAATGCTAAATTAAGAAAATAGTGGCCAGTAACAAGTGCAGGATAAATTAACAAGTAATCCTGAAAAGCAGATCAGGTGGGTATAAGCCATATAATATGTACAGAGAGATAGATACCATTCTTTGTACTGCTTGCATGCTTTCACTGAATGCATTGCCAAAACTGGTTCACAATAGTACACCAAGGATAAAATATTGTACCTACTGCAACATGCCTCCTCTATGCAAGTGATCAAGGAACCTCAGTCTTCACCACTGACACTGGTGGGGAATGTTTAATGACAGAAAGATAGACACACGCAGTATTTGCAGATGCATCTCTGCAGCAAGTACAGTTTCCCTTAAGAGCACACATGGAATGCACACTCCAGTCCTGGGGCTGAACTTTCTCTCCAGGCCCCAAGTAAGACTCCCTACTGACACAGCTATAGAGTTGAGTCCTTAGCCAGGTGTTCCAAGCCAAATCCTCCACCACCCCTTCTGTGAAATCAGTCCTCTCACTCTTCCTATTCATTGTAGCTGACATACACACTTTCTTTAAGGTTTAATTTTCACACACATCCACACCTGGGAAGGCTGGCACTGCTTACCTGCTTTGCTGCCCCCACCCAGACTATAAGGTAGATACACTGCCATCAGAATATCCCCAAAGCCAGCTACTCTAGGGCTCTTACCAGAGTACCTAATTACTCTTAGTAAAAATTAATATTTATACAAATGGTAACATTTCCAAGACGCAATAATTTTCCTGAACATGGAATCTCAGTACCACTAAATAAATGTAAGTACACTCAAAAGTTAAACTTTTTTTAAAATACCAACCAAAATGAAAGGTTTAGTTATATATAGTAATAAATATTAAAAAAAAAAACATGAAAATACTGAATATCTATTTACAATAAGCACAGGAAATATAAAAAAAACAAAGATGCAAAGACTCAGACCTATACAGAAAAAAACATTTACCTAATCTCACTATATTTTTCTAACTGACTGAAGAATTACTATCCCCTGGTTACTTATTTCAGCAAGGCAAGATGAAGTTAGATGAGTGTTTCTTGTGAGGTCTAATAACAAAGTGCAACTATCACATCTCCCACTAGTGTTCAAATACAATTTCAGTGTTGGCTACAGAAAAACATCACATCTGGTCACCTGACTCTATGGTTCCCACATTACCCCCTCACTAGCAACTGAGTTAGGATATGCCACTGATGTGTCATAATACACACATAGAACTTTAGCTAAGGTATACTGCAGCATTTGGAAACTATAAAACAGTTCCAACACTTTCATCCTTCCTGCACAAAGGCTTTTCACAAACATTGCATCTCTGGCTGTATTCAGACCTGTGAGATAAATATCTTTATGGCCTAAACCAAGTAATTTAATTTCAGGCTATTTTTCTTAAGTTTACCTGTGCTGAACTTAACCCTTCCCTTCCAGCATACTCTGTTAAAATATATACATTTAATCCGTTACAACAATACAGTCTGACATACATGTATATTTATTTTCTGTATATCAGGACCCACTGTTGATACATTTTTAACACAAGGCTCTGTACAAATCAGTTTGATATTCAAATGACATGTAATTCTTTACAAAACTCCAGCTAGCTATGCTTGCATATGTTGCACATGCACTGCCCTACTCCCCCTAGCACAACTGGCACTACCTCACATCATCACACCCACTAACGTTGAAAAAGCAACATAGATCTTTCACTAATATTGATATCTGAAAAAAAAAACGTGTGGAAGGAGCCAGAGAGATAAGCCTCCACAGTATCCCAGATGGCCATACTTCCTTATGTAAATATTCTAACTTCACAACTGCACAGTCATGAGGAAATACAAACACCCTGAAAATGCTAATATGTTCCTGCTCTCCATATGCAACATTTTGTGACTAGCAGCATTAAACATAAACTGTAGCTGTACTTCAAATCACTGATATGCCCCAGAAAACAACTACACTGAACAAAAAATACTGTAATGGAATGAATAATTCTCCCAGTCACAAAACTAAAATATCACCACAATCATACCATAATTTCATTACCTCAACCCACCAAAACTACACTTAATGAAATTAAGTAAAACAAGATATTAGACAACAGAACTTCACTGTTAACATATTTGACATTATTTTATCTGAGGAACAGTGAGTTCTTGCCAAAAATAACTTTAAAATTTGATGCAATCCTAACAAAAATAACTTCAAAACACCTGCTTCCACCCTGTTGCTGCTAATTGTATTTTAATTGCTTCCCAATGTTGACAGTTGTAATAGTTCAACCACCATATTTGTCATAAATCAGTCAATTAATTCCACCTCAAGTGCATTAGTTCTGCTAAAAAATTCAGTTAACACAATAATATTTGCACTGATATATATTCTTGAAAGGGATGCAGAGATCTTCGTTGATGCATGTTATATTAAATCTTAGCATGTTACTAAGAATATTAAAAAGTAGGGGCAAAATTGGGATACATATCCTGGATCATGATTACATCTGCCAATACAATGCAAGTGAAAATACAATTTAAACATGTAAAGAATATGTTTTCCCTAATGTTTTAAAACAGATAACAAAGAGAAAATGACAGTAGAAAATTCTGAGATAAATGATGCAAGAAGAGAGTTGAGTTATGATTTTTCATATACCCGAGGCATGCAATACTATGTAAGCCCTAAGAGATGCTTGGGAACATTGTTAGATTCATCATTCACTTTACCTACATATTTTCTTATTTTCTTCTCTTATTTATTATAAAGATATTAATAAAAAATGGAATTTTTCTTTAAAAAAAATGGATAGTTCACAGATAAATTAGAATTTTATTTTATGTTGTAGAGGTACACTGCAGAATGAGATATGTCAGAGAGGCTAAATTACTAAAGAAAAACAGCCTTATGTAGGACTTATATAGCTAGATAAATAGATGAGTGTACATGTCCTAAAGTATCAAAAGTGACAACGCTGAAAACAAACAAAAAAACAACAACAGATACAACTCATGTTTTTACTGGAGGTGAAGCCCCCCCATGCTCCTCATATACCCTGCATTATATATGCTGACCCTGAGATTGTACAACAGCAGGGCAAGATCATATTCCCATTGCCCACAATTCCAGAGCCTTCTGCAAATTTAGCACTTAAGATGGCATTACAGACATTCCCTATTATGAGCATTCGATCAAATGTTCTCATACACACACTTACACACACACACACACACACACACACACACACACACACACACAAACATACATCTGTATCTGTATATAAATTCATAAAACTGAAAAATTTTCCTCAAGAAATATATCCTAAAAACATGTTTTGGAAGGGGGCAAGCCCCCTGAATACCCCATGTAGGGAGCTTTAGCCCTAACTTCCACTTACTCATAGATATATATATATATATATATATATATATATATATATATATATATATGGGTCTACTTCATATGATCGACAGTTCAGAAGATCTACAACCTTTTCAGTAAGACCAAAACACCTAAAGCTCAAAACACCGACAACTCATTTGGTCGACACTCATAACATCGACACATGCCATGCAAAGCATTATGCCCTTTCCCAATGTAGCATGACCCTGGAGTTAGAATAAATAGATAGGAGAGGTGTGGGGGGCACAGCCCCCCACAATGGGGGTGTGAAGAGCATAGCCCCCCACATACATAGTAATTTTCACAGATACATGTGGATAGTTATAACAAAGATGACAATATTTATCTAAATAATGTGGGGGCTATGCCCTCCCCACACCCCCTATCTATTTATTCTAACTGCAGGGTCGCGCTACACTGGGGAAAGGGCATAATGCTTTGAATGGCATGTGTCGATGTTATGAGTGTCGACCAAATGAGTTGTCAGTGTTTTGAGCTTTAGGTGTTTTGGTCTCTCTAAAAAGTTTGTTGATCTTCTGAACTGTTGATCATATGAAGTAGACCCATATATATATATATATATATATATATATATATATATATATATATATATATAAAACAATTGCACAACTGTGGAGAAGAAAAAATGCTGCACACAATGAATCAGTGCTTCAGAGCAAATACGGACACCTTCAGATCTGGGGGTACAACATGATGCTGATTATCGCAAATCACTCATATTGTGCTAGACTCACTTCCCTAATAACTCCTATGATAAGAAATGACACCATCACATGCATTCTACACTTTTCTATACAGTTCTATACTTTTCAGTGTTATGAGTTTATGAGTTTTCAGTGTTATAACATGGACCCATATATATATATATATATATATATATATATATATATATATATATATATATATATATGGTTTAATATCAAAATGTTGAACTGAAAAACAAATTCTAATCAATTTGTCAAATATCCTTGTCAAATTTGGTAATGTCTCTTTAACAGAATGTCGACAATCATTACCTTAAAGTCTGCATTCAAAATTCTTTGAAATATTTGGACATGACATCATACACTCAAGCTGTTGTGTTGAAGCTACTGTGGAAACTGTAAGTATAAAGCACATGTTTTTATGATTTTGCAGGGAGGCAAGCCCCCTTGCACCCCACATGTGGGGGGCTATGTCCCCCACACCCCATGCATATTATATATTACAACTCTGAGATCACACTACAGTGAGGAAAAGGGTACATTTTCCGATCCCTACTGTAGTGCGATCTGCAATCAGAACTTCAATCTCATATTAGGAAATGTACACTACCATTCAATAATGTGGATTTTAGCATTTCCAGATCGGCATTACGGAAACTGAGAAACACTCATTTGACAATCCCAGTTTCGCAGAAGTGCCATTCCACATTTTGATAATAAACCATATATAGATATAGACATATAAATATATCTATATCTATCTATCTATATCTATATCTATATATCTACATATCTACACACACACGCGCACGCACACACACACACACACACACACACACACACACACACACACACACACACACATACACATATATATCGCACAAACAGGAAAGAAAAGCAAAACTCACACATGCACATTCTGCAGTCCCTCACACACACATCAAACATATCAGCACACGTAAACACACTTTAACCCCCACTCAAATCCCTTACAAAATACTCACTTACCTGACAAAACACCTACATCCACACATGGCACCACGCACCATAAACACACAATCCCAGACAACATGTAGCGTAAGGCCATAACCGCGAGTTTGAGATATTCAAATTCACGATTATGAACTTGCCCTATTTTAAACATTTGGGTTTATAGCCTCGAGATACTGAAATTTGACATTTCAGTATTTCGAGATTATAAATGGCTATATATCTAGATATATATATATATATCTATATATATATATATATATATATATTATATATATATATATATATATATATATATATAGTATGTATATATATATATATATATATATATATATATATATATATATATACACTTTTTTTTTGTTTAGGCATTTTATATAGCATTCCTACCTCTCAATCTCTTAGTGCAAGAAATCTGGACAAAGCCTGATAAAATGGGGAGACAAAGGCCCAGAACTAGGGACAGATTTTAAGTATTTCTCTTATAAACTTAGAAAGTTGCTAGAGTAACAAGGATTGTGTTAACATACATTTAATGTTTGCAAGTATCCACTTTCCATTAAACTTCATTTCCTTCAATCTTTCATTCCTTATTATCCATATAATGCAAAAATCTTCCTACTTGCTTCACGTATTCCTTTCTTTTGCTATTATAATAACAATGTTCAGAAATGTCCATATTAATATTTTCCATATTTTTATCCCTTCCAAATATTTTTTTCACATAACTTCTCCCATCTTACCTCTCAACCTCTCAGCTGAAGAAATCTGGACAAAGGCAAAAATAATAGTGGGACAAAGGCCCAAAAATAGGAACACATTTTAAATATTTCTCTTATAAGTAGGTTTTGCATTAGCATGCATTGTCTGAGGGGCATAAAATCTGAAACTGAAATGTTTGTAATTATTTAGTGACTTCAACCTTCAACGATTTTCCAGAAAACCACAAATTTTATGCAGAACAGCCTAAAATTTTTAGGCAAAAATTTGGACATGCTGTGAAAATCTAGACAGTTGAGAGGTATGTTGCCCATACTTTCTTTACTAATCTACATTTCAAAAACACATGTTCTGTTGTATCTGCTTCCCCACAATAGTTGCATTCTCTTTCTCCTATCTTTTTATAAGGCATGTTCCTTTTCACTGGTAATTTTTATAGACAGTTTCCAAAGAAAATCTTTACTTTGTAAATATTTTTATACCATTCCATTCTTACTTTCACACCTTAATTTTCTTTTCCTCATTTTCCCATGGGTAAATACAATACCATTTATTCATAAAATTCTTATACTATATGTTTCTATCTTCTACCTTCCCTATCTTTCTTTTCCACAATAATATTTTCCTTGATATTCCCTCATTTCTCCATCTGTGCATTCTTTTCCTTTTTAAGCTTACTTATCATGCACCATATTTTCCATACTTATGTTTTAATAATTTGCCTGTTAGTGACTCATTATCTTCTTTTATCCATTATAGCACTTTGCATAAACGTAGTGATGCAACACATGCCACCAGATTTATTAGTCCCAACCCTCCATTATCTTTCTTAACATATAATATTCCTCTTTTAACTGGATTCAGTCTTGATCCCCATATGAAGGAAAAAACATCATCACTTCTTTTTCATACGTTGTAGGGATCACAAATATACTTGCCAAATATGCAATTTTGCTTAATAACATAGAATGTACTAAATGTACTTTATTTTTGTACAACTTACATGTTTTCCAAAATAAACACATACTCTTTATTTTCTTTATTTTTTCCTATTGTTGATTTTTTACTATTTCACTTCCAAATCATATTCCTAGTATTATTTCATTCATATTAAATTCAGTATTCCCTGTTTTCTATTCATCTCCTAAACATTTTCTATTTTCTGTATTTATACTCAAACTAATTGCCTCCAAATACTCATTTAACTGACTAATAGCTTTCTTTCATCCATACTTTATATTTTGAGATTAACAAGATATAATCTATGTAAGGTAACATAATTGGTAATCTAATTCCTTCTAATTCTGCATTCTCCAATTCCGCATTCTTCTTATTACAAGTACATTGCTACTTGCTGGACACCCCTGTCTGATACCACTTTTAATATTTATCTTATTGACCTAGCCAACCATTTACTAACACCCTTATTCTGTTTGTATGCTGAGTAACATATCTTTCTAATTCTCACACGTAGATTATAAGCTTTTATTATATCCAGTAATATTTCATAGGTTCATAGATTAGTAGTAAGCTAACTGCCATTGTAAGCCATTTTAAGCCTAGCCAATTATCCCTTGTGAGACTCAAACCCTGCACCTTGTGTTTGTAAAGCAAACACCGTAACCATTAGGCCACCCTCCCAACCCCCATTGATATTGTACCATATCAAACACCTTATTTGAGTCACCTACTTATATTTGTACTTTTGCCTTCATTATTTCATCCAATATTTCTCTTAATGTCATTAATAATTCTTGGATTCCTTTCCCTTTTATACTATATATTGCATCTTCTATTATTTTATCTATCTTTTCCTCTTTCTTTTCTGTATTATTTTCATATGAATGTATAGTCTGCATTATTAAGCACTATTGGTCTCCAATTTCTGATGTCATTCTTTTCTCTTTTTTCCCACAAAACCTTTATTACTCCAACAAATACTTCCTCTAATTATTCATTTAATACTTTCACAAAATACTTCTGCTATGTTATTATATTTCTATACATGTGATATTCTACCCCAGCTGGTCCTATTGCTGATTCTAAATTAACTAGTCTTACTATATTATTTAACTCTTCTATTGTTATTTATTTTCTAGTTCTATGTTAGCCTGCTCTGTCAACTTTTTCACTCTGCATATTTGTCTTCTTTTTATCTTTCTTTCTTTAAACATATTTTTACACGTTCTGTAACTGTCTGCATTATTTTATGATGACTGTCAATAATTTCTCTTTTTTCATTTTTCATTTCCTTTATTACACTTTTGTTCTCTTTCACCATCCTACTTAAATAAAGCGTTGCTTCTTCATTTTTTCCTTAAAATATATATTTGTTTAAACATTACATTTTTGATATTTTCTTGACTCATTTCATATTTTATTTTATTTACCAAAATATTCTTTTTTGTCTCTTATTACATATGAAAATGCTTCACTGCTTACTTCTTTATATATTTTTTACCTCTTTTGTTGTTGTATCTTGCCACTTCAAGTAACGTTGTTTATACTTTTCTTTAAAACTTAATCAGCATTGTGTCCATTTATTGCAATGTTCTTGCATGCCCACCTGATCTTTCCATAACTATATAAGCAATCATTTCTTCCCCTTCTTTATCTCATGATTTTTCATTCAATATTTTAATGTTGTCCCTGTTTTTCTATACCTGCTTCTTTCCTGTATCTCTATCCAAATAGACAAATCACCTGAAAAGGCTGTATTTAATGTTCCTTCGTGTATTAATTTTAGACTTTCTGAAATAAAAAAAATAATCTATCTCCATTCTTATTGTCATCTGCTATACATACAGTGTTTATTATCCCAAATATATTGTTTTTCACATCTGATTACTTCTAATATTATATTTAAGTCACTGTCCCTTTTTTCTTCTTAAATCAGATTTAAAATCACCTACTAATATTATATCCATATTTACACTTACATAAAATAAAATATTCTGGAACATACCTTCACTTTCTTTCTTTGTGACTTATGCATATACACCTATTATTTAATATACATATTCTGTATATCTCAAGTCTGCTATTGCTATTCTGCCCATTAACAAAGTAATATCCTAATCTTCAATAATTTATTGTATAATATTCCTATCACTGAGCACATTTCTTTCCCTAATTTCAAAACCATCTCATCTCCTCATCATTTTTCTGTTTGTAATTTCTCCTCTTCTGTTAACAGTTTGTATATTCTAGTATAATCACATCCATATCATGCGTTATACACTATTCCAAGACACCTATTCTTCTTGTCATGCTTTTTATACTATTTACATTTATTGTTATAACTTAGTTTTTCTTTTTCTGTATTGTCCCCCTTTTTATCCTTTCATTTCATACTTGAACCTATACATTTTCATTTCCTTTTCCCCTTTTGCCTATAGTATTTTTTCTTGATTCCATTTCTCTCCTTGACTTACCTCTAATGCCTTCTCAGTTTCATCCTTCCTTTTTATCTCTCCTTTTGCTTTGACTATTCTATCTGCCTCCTTATTTTCTGGCAATTAATGTTTTTCCTGCCTCTTCTCTTATCCTTGTTCTTCCTCTTGTTCTGTAACTATTCCCATCCCCTCCTCATTTATATTCTCTTTACAATTTATCTACAGATGTCCCAATTTCTTCACATTTAAAACACTTCAGTTCACATTTTTTGGCATCATGACCCACCTTACCACAGATATAAGATTTATTTTAGCACAATTGTTAATTAAAACATCATCTTTACCATAAAAAGCATGCCTTCTGCTGTTCCAAATATTTCCTTGTGCCTTTGTTACCTTTTACATTTATCATCCTTGGAATATGCACAGTTTTTTTTCATTTTCCATTTTTAATTTATTACATTCCCAACCTCAAGTCCATAAAACCCCAATTGTCATATATTTAGTAATGTCCATAACTTCCTTGCATGCACTCTTTAGATTGTCTTTTATTGTCTCTTTTTCAACTTATTTTGTAATTGTATATAGATTTTCCCATTCATTTCTCTATTAAATACTTGAAATACATATAAATTCCATGGGTTACAGTTTCTATTTTTTTCATATTCCCCCAAAACTTTTCTATGCACTGCCCACTTTCAAAAATAATGTCACAAAACGTGTCTGTATTAAGATGAATAGAAACTCTTACATCTTTTGGAGTAGTGCCTATGGGGCTTATTATATTGTCCCAAATATCACACTTCTCCATTCCTTTATCTTGTTTACTATTTATCCTTACTAAGAATTCCCTTTTCCTTACTTCTGTCTTCTTTTTTCCTCTTTTTTCTCCTTCTTTCACCATATCTGCATACATTTTTTTTTCCTTTAACAAATCTACACCTTCTTTTTTTGTATTCTGTCCATTATTTCTGAACATGATATAGATCTCTCACAGCTGACTTTACCCCATCAAATTGTGTATAAAATCATCCTGCAACCCTTCCATTTGGAAGGTTGCAATAATACATCTTCTCTGGCCCTCATTCCCCTCACAAAAGAAATTTTGTTGGAATAACTCCTCAGTGCCCTGTGAAGGTTTGACTGCCTTCAGAATCTCTCCTCTCACATTACCAGCATTTCCTCTACACAAAATTACTTCTACAGAAGGCTTGGTCACCTTCCTGGTATCCACACTGACAGCTGCTCCTCCATCAGAAAGCAAGACTGCCTTCTTCCAAGTGCCACCATGAAATGCTGCCTACTCGCATCAAAGCAGAGTAGAGGAAGTTTCCTGATGTCCTGGCCAAATTTCCCCTAGTAGTATACATACCACCTTGGGTCTCCCATGAAAAAAGGCTATTAGCCTAGTGGGACTAACCCTGTCAACAAAGGATAAAATACACAAATAAATAAATAAATAAATAAATAAATAAAACATTAGTTCTTTCCCAGGCTGTCCTTGTAACCTGGCAATAAGACACTAATGGTTGACACTTGCACAAGAACACAAATGAAAGCACAACTGTAAAAATAATGATATAACCAGGTCTACTACACATGCTGACATACTTGTAGCTCACTGTACATGCTAACTGCTGCTTGCTCTAATTGGGAAGTACCCTAACTTGCACTAGCCTTCTACTAGTTAATTACCTGGTCATCCCACCGCCTGACCCTACTACATTGCATAGCATTATCAGAACCCTAAACTAACTCTAACCCCTATTGCTCCCAGCTGATCCCTAACTGTAAAATCCATGATCACTCCCTAACATTAAAACTCCTTTTCTGACCATAACTCTAAAGTCCCTCCCTACTCCATAAACATAAAGCTCCCTTCCTGCTCCCCAAATCTGAAGCCCCATATGACTCCCTATACCTAAAACTCCCATCCTCATAAAAGCTAAAAGTATCTTCCCACTCCATAAACCTATAGTCTCATATCACTCCTTAAGCTGAATCTCCCCTCTATACCTCTAAACTGTCCAAATTTTCACTGAATATCCAGATTTTTGCCTAATCTTTTTGGTGCATTGCTCATGAAATGTGTGGTTTTCTGGTAAATCATTGGGAATTTAATTCATTAAGTAATGATATACATTTGGGTTTTAGATGTCATATCTTTCAGAAAATGCATGCTGATGCAAAATATGTTATTTTATCAAGTTTCTAAGTTTCTAAGTACAACATTTAAAAGTTGTCTCTGAGTTTGGTCTTTTGTCCCCCATTATTTTTGTCTTTCACCAGATTTCTTGCACTTAGTGGTTAGGGGCATGCTCCCCTCTGGCTTCCTAAACCTAAAGCTCCCCTCTGCCTAAACGTAAATTCCACTCCTGAAACCATCTTCTCTCACACCCCATGCCCACTCCTCCACTGCTGCTGCACTAACATTACTCCAACTTGGCTACTGTGTAGAAGCAAAACGCTCCATAACTCTTCATTTAGTATGTGCAGCACATGGAATTGTAGAGGTGATTTTTCCTTAGAATTATCTACATTTATGTGAGCTAAGCAGGCCTGGGGTGATGTAGTATTCCAAGAGAAACTTTTTTTGGACTTTGCCACCTGATTACTTTTACACTTGTATCTTACCTTTTGGCCTGTTACTACTCCAAAAATCAACATATCATTACATTTTCTCTATAGTTTCTAAAAACTGAGGCCCCCACACTTAGGAATGTGGAAAAAAATGCCCAAGGGAGTTCCAAATTTGCAAAATAAACATATTTATTTGGATCTGTACGGCTTTCATTCAATGTTTTTCAAGTCTTACATACTGGCTGATTTTCTGCCTTGTGGACAAGTAGAACTGCAGAAGTATACATCACCAAGCTATTGCTAAGCTTCTGCTGAAAACAGAGCCATAGTTGTTAAGTCCAGAATGGCTGACATGTTTGAAACTATGAAGTTAATGTGGTTTCTTTCAAAACAAAAGGATGAAATGTGTTTCAGCCAAAATGTGGTTCACATTGAAGGTCATTTCTATGTCTTAGCTAAACTATTCATTGTACTTCAAGATCAAATGTGATCCCAGATTGGATAATATTTAGAGTATATCTAATTCTTTCAAATTCTATCAGTCGATTTTGCCCAGTAAAGTGTTATTTGCAAAAAATATTCTCCTAGTAAATGATATAATTCATACTATGTTCAACACGATAATTTAATCATGCATTACTGTTACTTTGTGATACAGCACACAAAGACTGAAAAGATGAACTGCATTAAAACTAGACACGCTTTATTTGAAATAAGTATACAGACAGTACAACTAAACTAAATGCTCATGCAAAACTAAATGCATACCTATCAACTTCCTTCCTCAAGAATTGTGGACAAAGTCAAAAATAACATGGGGATAAAGGTGCAAAATTAGGGACAATTTTTGAACATTAATTCACTTAAGTTAATAGGATACCATGTTTTGGATAAGTTTACATTTTCTGAATAATAAGTATGATTGTCTAGAGTTTGGCATTACTGACTAATGGCAATAATCTGATTTACCAGAAAAGCATGAATATTATGGGAAATAGAGCAGTAATATGAAGCAAAATCAAGAGCATTCAGCAAAATCTGGAACAGTTGATGAGAACAACTGAGTGGCTGTCAATAACTACAGTTCTCAAATCCCATGCCTTTTTATATTTATATGGAATGCAGCTTATCTATTATTTTTTTTTTGCATTACATTATACTACATTATACATTTGGTGGTATGGTTTTTGTAATAACTTATTTCTGCATATCTCATTAAATTTGCTTATTTTGTGTATATGCATTATTCTGGCCAATTGTTTAATATTTTTCTGCTAATGGCCATTAGCCCAGACTGAATTGTGGCAGATACCACAAAAAAAATGCACAGTGAGTATGTCCACCTAGAGTTTCTTGCTTTTACTCAAACAGTAGGTGGACACATGATGTTAGGTTCTGCAGATCATAAAACACTACAATCAATGAACACTGCAAGTTGGGCTATCCTAATCATAGCAGTTTCAACTAACTTACAGAATTATTTTCTTTGATTAAACCACATATCCTACCAAACTACAACTCCATCTTGGGCAATTAATTAACAAATTCATAGTGGAGTTTTACAGAGCATTATTAGCCATTAATAATGTTTGTTTTGATTCATTTTCCCACAGCTTGATAATCCAGAAAGAAGAACTTTAGCTGTCACAGTGAAGCATCTGTTATACTTATTCTAAATAATACTATAGCTTTCATGTCTTAACAGAAGTGTCACAGACTCTCTCTTTTTAAACAGTGACACATTTGTTTAGAAACATGTTTGCAGATCAGTCAGCCTACAAAGACTTTGACCTGTTCATTTCATGGCCGATCCAAGTTGCTTGTCCTCAAAATATCTTTGAAAGGAAAGCATTGCCGTAAGAGCAGCTGTGAATGTTAAATTTCACCTCCAGGCATAAATGGCTTGCAAGCTTTCAAGAGTATGCAAAGCAAAATTAACACACATGTGTATTATTAACAACTGTGGATAAACAGGCTATGCCCTATAGGACTACATTTTCAGAATCTGGAGATAACTAAGTGTCATGCTGTATCTGCTATGGTATGTTATTTATTTTATTCACTAACTGTTTTCATTATTCCTTTGTCTGACCTGTATTAAATAATAGTCTGAAAAGGCCTACAAATCATTTCTTTGGACAGTGGGACAAAAAACAGCAAAAAATCTATCAAAGACCATACAGCATGTATGTATTTATCTATGGTATAAAGACAAAACAGTATGATATCAATTCCAGGGACTATCTTGAATGAATGAATGAATGAATGAATGAATGAATGAATGAATGAATGAATGAATATTGCATTAAGATCACAATAGATATGGTCCCAATTTAGCAAAACGTAATATATTACAGTACATTAATATTTGGATAGGAAAAATAAATTTAAATTAAGAGCAATCACAAAGAGGAAGCATAAACATAAACACCATCTCTGTTGCAATACATTTATAAGATTTCATTTCATCAACTAGAAAGAAATGATCCACTTTGAAAATGCAGTGATAATTGTTTACTTTTTATTTAGAAATTCCAGTAATCCTAAATAGCATTGTTTTAGGATGTGAGACAGCATCAGGGTATGTGGAGAAAAACCTATGTAAAGATAAAAAGGATATACATACAATACCCCAGAAGAATTCATAGGCCAGTTTTGAAACCTACATTGTGGATGTGAGATGCAAAGGACCTAAGCAATGTGTTGCAGTGCAACCTACAACAGGCTAGCAGACTGTCAAGAGGAGCATCATGAAATCAGAACCTCAGAGTGGTACACTGTAGTGTTTTATACAGTGCAGCATTTGTGGGGTGTGAATGATCATCGTTTCATCAGACAAAAGTGGGAAGAATGGCTTGTGAAACTTTAGAAAGAGCATCAGTGTATGAGGAAAATGAGGATGCAATAGAGTAGGAAAGATACTCCCAAAAAGAGTAGGAAAGATACTCCCAAAGAGAGTAGGAAAGATACTTCCAAAGGGAGTAGGAAAGATACTCCCAAAGGGAGTAGGAAAGATACTTCCAAAGGGAGTAGGAAAGATACTCCCAAAGGGAGTAGGAAAGATACTTCCAAAGGGAGTAGGAAAGATACTTCCAAAGGGAGTAGGGAATATACTTCCAAAGGGTAAGCACAGAGTGTAACATGTAACAAGACGATAGATATATTAGCAAGGACAACAAATGTTTGGCAAAAAAACGGGCAGAATTTGGGGAGTGACCTGTGCAACATGGAAGAATAACTTGCAATAACAAGCCATTGAAGACAAAAAAGCAGTTTGGGTTGGTAATGTACAAGACAAGAACATAAATTATTTCATAGTGAGGTGGCAAAAAGGAAATGTGAGTTTAAAACCAGATATTAATGTCAGTTTATGCAGGTTACATATATTGTTAGCTATGGTATAAAAAGAAGAGCCAGGACGGAGGTTGAGGAGAATTACGTGTAAAATATGGTGCTGGAGAATGTAAGCAGAGATAAAGCACAGTAAGGTAACAATAAAAACAAAGAGAAATCCTGCTTTATCAGAGGCAAGCATGGACTGAGCAAATAATAGCTGAAATCTGGCAAGCAGATGAGAAGGTTATCTAAACATAATAAAAGGTTTGTGAGCATTAACAGCTATATTTGCTCAGAAGATGAGATAGTAATAAAAGGTATATGAGCTATAACAGCTATATTCATCAAGCAGATGAAGTCTGTAGATTGGGGGAACCAAATAGAAGAGTGGTTGAGAAAAAAAGACCATTGAAGGATAAATGGATTAATGAAGTGAAGAACAGCATGCAAGCAATTGTGCATGATTTTAAAGTGTTTGCTGAATAAAAAATGCTGGAAATATAACATACAAAATGGGGAAAGCTAATCAGCATGGAATTCCTATGTGACTACTGCAATTTATTTAAAAACTCTAAGACAAAAACAGTTAAACATGTGTCTTCATTGTGTAACACCTTACACCTCCTGTAGTGAAGGCCAGTGGGGTATAACCAAATGATCCCTTAAGGGCATACCAGTGTTTCAGCTAAATGGTTTCTGAATGCCCAATGACTTTACACATTTAACTTTTAAGTCTTTACTAGTGCATTCCGGCCAACAAAACCAAATCCCGCTAGGTGCAGACATGCCATTCTTTGTCCTTTTTTCCTGAGCTCATCAGTACAACATAAGTGGATTGTTTGGTTATAATTTGGAAACATAGAACTTTAGAAGCAGCATAGCTGAAACACTGGTATGGTATAATTTATCTTGTAAGCAGATGTCATTTGTTATAGAGAAGGTAACTGTTACTTTCTACTTCTTCTGTAAAGGTCTGGATTAATAAGCTCTTCTGATGTTCAGATTTATAAGAAAAAAACTGAGTATAGACAAATGAACATATAGCTGAAAAAGTAAAGAAATAAGTTAAATGATTATGAAATTCCAGAAAGGAATGAAAAGTTCCATGGATCCTAGTTATTAAGAGAAATGCTATCATCAAACTTATGTTATTTGTGAACAAAGTTATTACATTTGGAGTTTATATTAGTTGTTTCTCTCAGTCTGCTGGAAACACAGAAGCTCCCTTGATTTGTTAAAAGTATTACCAAACAGAAAGAAATTGTTATAGAAAATAACTTCCAAAAAAGAACTCAGCACATGTAATCTTGGGGTCTAATGGGATAGACTACCATAATAAACTACATACTTTGCTTTAAAAAAGTGTTTTGTTTTTAGTATAGTTGAACATTTTGTAGTATTGTTTTATTAGCATAGGGAGGTTATATTAATGCATGTTCATTTATAGCTTAATTATTTAGTTTACTTTTATGTTGTATATATTTTTTATATTTACATCTATTTAGCTGCCAATATAGTTAAGATATTTAATGGATAGAGTTCTGATTTTCTATTTTGTAAACCCAAATGTGATATACTTCATGTGTATTTATCTGCATTGCACTTTATGTCTGTAAATTGTGCCACACTGTTTCTCTTCTAATGACAGTGAGGTGAAAATTAGTAAAATAATGATAAGTTCCTGATGACATGAATATAGCTGTATATGACATTATAGAGTGGTAAACAAATACATCAGTACTCATGCTCCGATAAATGTTTTATCTTTTATTTAGGTTGTTTTATTTATGTTATGTTGATTGGGTTAATTCTACAAGGTCTGGGACCTATTTTCATTGTAGACTTGATGTGATATTCATACTTACTTGAGGTAATCCACCTAAATTGCCAGAGGTGGCCCAGCTGCAATTGGAGTATATAGTGGAAACTGCAGTAGGGAAAGCAATGGACAGATACATGTCTTGGGTGGAAAACCTCCTGGAGTGAATGGCAGATTTACTCTACCAGCCCTAAGCACTGGGCCATCAATAAAGGGTGTGGCTCATACCAATGAAAATGACACTTTTCAGTAGACATTGAACTGATTGTACCCCATTCTATCCACACCCAGGTAAATTCCTGACCCACTTGTTCATTGCACCCAGGTAATGGCCAGAAAGGGTCAACTGACAAGCTCAGCTAGATGGCTAACAAAAACAAACATGCAAACATGACCAGTTGCATGGACTATGTACAAATGGATGGTGTTTATTGAGGAGGGGGACATGCTTCCTAGCCTTTATGCAACCAGGTACACCAGTCAGTTGTCCATGACATAAATGCCTTGTAGGGAAGCAACTGCATATTAGGCCAGAATCATGTTTTCTAGTGACATGTTATGTTATGCCAAAGCAAAGGCAAGTTCCATAGCAGCTGAGAAGTTGGCCATGGAAGGGACATCTGAGAACAATGTGCTGGCAGAGCCCAAAGAGTTTTTGACATTGTTTCTTGAATTAATTCTGGAGAAATGGACACAGGCATCAGGCTATCTCCACTCATGTGTCCCAGTGGATGAGGTACCAGGTTAGTCCCTCTTGCATCAGAATTCTCTGCAGTTTTGCTACACATAGGTACTTTATGCTGACAACAGCAACTGTTGGATGTGTATTGTTTTAGGTACATCAGCTATCCAACTATGTCAGGATGGTGGCAGTGGTAATTTGATTTGTAAGGAGCATCCTGCATAGACAGAATTAGTGTGCATGGTGGCAGTGGTAATTTGATTTGTATGGTGCATCCTGCATAGACAGAATTAGTGTGCATGGTGGCAGTGGTAATTTGATTTGTATGGTGCATCCTGCATAGACAGAGTTAATGTGCATGCCACAAGGTCATGGTTGCAGTACAGGTATCCATGTTCACTCTAGTGTAGCATTTGTTGTGTATTCACAGAGCAGAATTGTGGCATTGTTATACCTGAAGAGACCAGGCAAAACAACATGTGTGTATCAGTATATATTGAGGCTGAAGTGGATGGTGAAGCAAAACAGAGTCACAGTCTGATGACAAAGTGGCACTGACTGTCTCCATCATGGATCTTGACGTACGTACAATACAGACTGACTGCCTGACCACAGCCATGCAAGCTCATGTGGTTTTACAGTGTGTGTATGTGTGTGTGTGTGTGTGTGTGTGTGTGTGTGTGTGTGTGTGTGTGTGTGTGTGTGTGTGTGTGTGTGTGTGTGTGTGTGTGTGTGTATGTCCACCACACCCAGTGAGAGAGGCAACCCCCATAGCTCCAACTCTCCGTGATGCTCCCTCTATGACTGCAGAATCTGATTTACATTTTGCATTTGAGGTAGCTATACCCATTATTTCACAGCCTGGTTTTTGAAGCAATATATTTTTTTCATTTGCATTATTACATATATGTTGGTTGTCATACAAAAATTAAAAGTAGGTGCAAGGATTAAACTGTATAGTGAGGCAATCATTATTAAACATATACTGAACTGTACATAATGGATTCTTCAAGCACTGAGATGTGAGTAGTTAATACAATATCTTTAATTGTAAGCTATGATGCTTCTCTGGTTAAAATGACTGGTTTCTTTAGTTGCAGTTGGACTTCACTTAACAGCAAACTTTTAGAAATTGAAAGGATTTTACAAGACAATTTCAACAGCATGATTATTTAATTACCTGTAGATTTTGCATGCACACTTTCGTAGCTCCCTAGGTGCTAAAGCAAAACTGAAATTATGCTTTTTGTAGTGTTTAGAAACATACCCTAATGTTAGTAATGAAGGAAAATATAATGTTGTCCATGTGCAATTATAAATATATCAGAATGATGAATTTCTACATAAGAACTCATTAAATGTTCTCACAAACAACACAGGAGGGAAAAGGCTATCAAAAATGCTATCAGGGTTATTTCTTTGCATTGATATGATGAATGTTTTCAGCACTGTCCTTCCTCTGTATCCTTTCTACAGCTCTCACTGTCTTCACAGAATGCATTCTAAAACAAGTATTACAGTGCACTGGTTCAACATCAAACAGTGAAGGCAAACACTTGTAAATAATCAGGAGTAATTCTGCTTAACATCCTCTGTGGGATAACATTCATAAAATACACAGCTTGCAAGGATGTGAGCTTATTGTAAATCACTTGATTTGTTTGGAGTGATTTTTTAATATACCTTAATTCCATTTTTCTTCATTTAAAAGTCTTCACTTATGACATCTTCCTTTTTCTCTGAAGTAAATGTTATGCTCTTCATAAGAAAAGAGCTATACACAAGAAGAACATTAGCATTATTATAAAACAATATTTTTTCCAAGATAAAAGAAGGGAGGCATGGTACTTGAAAGGTTTTTATATACAGCTGCCTTTCCAGGAGTTAGCTTCCTGAAATGCATGTAGAGTACGTATGCATGTGTGTGTGTGTGTGTGTGTGTGTGTGTGTGTGTGTGTGTGTGTGTGTGTGTGTGTGTGTGTTTTAATTAAAAACGCATGCCATTTGTTAAATTAGCATACTGAACCAGCAGTAGTACAAAGCCTCGTAATCATGTTGATACTGTTAATAACCATCAGTAAGATGATGTGCTAATCTGAAACATCTAAAATGAAAAAGTCTATCCTGGTACGGACTAAAACCCTTTTTACTCTCTAAGGTACTGCTAAAGGCAACATTTGCATCCTTAAACAGTTTCTATAATTAAACCGATTATAGTGCATACATGGGGTAAATCACACTTAATAGTCAAGCCATGTGCTGCATACAAAATGTAGAGATTTACATGATGTCTGGATTAAAGATAAGACTGCTAGGAAAGATACTGATGCTGAAAAAAATTCTGCCTTTCCACGTAAGGTGGAACAGTTCATGTTTACCACTAGAGTACACATAATGAACCAGGAAGGAAACAGGTGAAGAAAGGCAAATGGCATTTTATTTGGTTGCAGGTAATCAAATTCACTGTCTGAAAGTATTTCTTATTTCAGAACTGTTCTATTTTGCATTTTAAGTTTAGTATAGAATTATCTGAATGGATAACGAAGATTTCTTCATTAATATTTTGGAAAACTAATTTAACTCTTTGACAGTAGCTTTGAAGTTTGGACTAAAACAATGCTGTTAGAGCAAATGAGACTAGTTATCATCTTCTCAACAGGTCAGCATGTTCTTTGCAAAGTTGTGGTAAGTGTACCCTTCTGATAGAGAAAGGTAAGAACTGCATTACTTATTTTGTTTATATGACAGAGATGGGGCATCAGCTCTGCTGCAGTAAGGCATGTGCAGAGACGAGAAAATTTGCTGGTGCAGTAACATCTGTTATTCTGACAGGTGCAGGAACTTAAATGTATATACACTACACTGTCAATATCGAAGAAGAAAACTTCTGTTGGCATATAAAGTGTTTCATGATAAAACCTTACAAGTGATGTTTAACATCGATTGACATTATGGCGAAATTTCAAGGATCAGTGATATGAAGCGGCATGTAAAGCCATAGAGAACTAGATAGAGATAATCCTACATCACATTAAGAATTCCAGATTTATGGAATAAATTACCAATATGTACTAGAACATCTAACTCTTTGAACCCTCAGTGATATAAAGCTGCATGTAAAGCTATAGAGAACTAGATAGAGATAATCCTACATCACATTAAGAATTCCAGATTTATGGAATAAATTACCAATATGTACTAGAACATCTAACTCTTTGAACCCTCAGTGACATGAAGCGGCATGTAAAGCCATAGAGAACTAGATAGAGATAATCCTACATCACATTAAGAATTCCAGATTTATGGAATAAATTACCAATATGTACTAGAACATCTAACTCTTTGAACCCTCAGTGATATAAAGCTGCATGTAAAGCCATAGAGAACTAGATAGAGATAATCCTACATCACATTAAGAATTCCAGATTTATGGAATAAATTACCAATATGTACTAGAACATCTAACTCTTTGAACCCTCAGTGATATAAAGCTGCATGTAAAGCCATAGAGAACTAGATAGAGATAATCCTACATCACATTAAAAATTCCAGATTTATGGAATAAATTACCAATATGTACTAGAACATCTAACTCTTTGAACCCTCAGTGATATAAAGCTGCATGTAAAGCTATAGAGACCTAGATAGAGATAATCTTTCATCACATTAAGAATTCCAGAGTTATGGAATAAATTACCAGTATGTATTAGATAATCTAACTCATTGAACCCTTTTAAACTCAATACATGAGTGGGATATTCATTTTTGATCCTGATGTACTGGAATTAGTGTTCCTCATTGGTCTTTGACCTGAATACTATCCCTTGAATTTAGGAACTTTATGACTTTATGACATTATGATGGCTAGAATCTAGTCTTCACATTGACAAAGACAGGTATGCTATAAGCACTTTGGAAGACGGGGATATACAACAAATCCATTTCATGTAATAAAATGTGCTATACTTGTGCCTGGTACAAATGTATTCTGGCAATGTGTTTCTATCCTGACTCTGCAAAAATAAAGATTTAGCTCTTTGGTTGTAGACTGCAAATTCTTACTGATGGAAAAGGACACTCCCAGTATAACTCATAATAAGGCTGGTATTCATAATCCTGCTCTTCTTAAGTTTATAATGGTAATCCACAAAGAGTAGTGCTGCATCCTTGTGCAAATAAGGTCATTCAGAGTGAGTACAAATTATGGAGAAGTTTTGGTAAACATGCCTCCTAAGTCAAAAGTAACATGCCTAAGGAATAAGCATTAGGATGAGTCCTATTATGGGGACAACGGGTATTAACTTTACATATTTCTACAGTTCATAGAGATAAACGTAAAAGGGCCTCATTTGCATACAAAATGTATAAAGGACCCTGAAGCTTATGGCAGTAAGCATTAATTTACCTGTGGAATATTGGCATTAGGCAGCAAATTAATTAACTCACTGGAAGGGAACAATTGAATATTTACTACCATACTTCTTAAAAGGAGGTACGATTATTTACATCACTTTGAGATATGTTTGTTTTATTGTATTTTAGTGCTTGTGTATACATGATCGAACTACTGAAGGTTAAATGGTGAAAACAATGTATGTACATGTCAGTGAAGTGCTTCTGCATACATGGTCAGAGTGATGAAGTGATTGCTGGGGAAAATATTTAGTGTCATTTAGAGCATGTGCATACTTGGACAAATTACTGAAGCGATCTCAGAAGAAAATAATTTATTTCGGTATATTTTTAGTGCTTGTGCATTCTTGTACAAACTGCTTATGGGGTTGCTGGGGGCCAGTTCATGGACTGCAAAGCAGATAGCAGGGGCACAGAAACACTGCTAAGAATGGATATGCGTATAGTACAGATATTTTATTTATTAATCACAAGAACAATTCATTGGCATATGCTTCTTTACAAAATTTCTCATTTACATGTCATTATACTTAAGGCATTGCACATTAGCATAAATGGCATCTATGAGTTGTGCCTTAGCTAGGCTCACTCACAAGCATCATGGATACCCCTTACCACATTTGCTCAAGCAGCTATGAATACTGACCTAAAATATTGTTTTACTGAATTTTCACTTTAAAAAGAAGTATAATACCCCAATCCTCTCTAACCTGATCTCCCCATATAGAAATCTTGCAACACTTCACTCAGCAAATAAGCTATTAATCTGCAATATTAAATCTAACAACAAAGCTGGGGACTCACTTTTTACTAACATCGTGGGTAAAATCTGGAACAATCTTCCTAGCGCACTCACATCTCTTTCATCCACACCACTCTTCAAGAAACATCTCAAAGAACATCTGAAAATTCATTGGCTTTGTCCCTGTTCTAAACCTGATTAAATCCTACTTTCTCTCCCTTAATGCTCTTCTTTCAATACCCCTTCCTTCTGGCCTCTGCCCCTCTACTGCTTTAATCAATAAAATCTAACTTTATTCTAGTCCTTCTTTTTTCTGCTTTTCTCTCTTTCTCTTTCTCTGACCTACAAATCATTACTTTAGAATTCTGAGTGTTCTTGTACTCGATTGTATTTCTAACATTTGCATAGACTGTGAGATATTATTCATAGACACAATTTTTACTTTTATATTGTATTTTAAACCTTGCATAGACTGCGAGCTATTATTCATATAAACAATTTTTATTCTCTCAAAACATTTTTAATCTCTTTGCATTTGAATTTAGTCATTTTTAATTATTGTAACTTTTTTTGTAATTTACTAATGCTTGGAGCTTATCTCCCTGGGCCTCTACTGAAAACGGACATGTATCCAGCTGGACTAGCTCAGACAACAAATGTAAAATAAATAAATAAATAAATTATAACACACATGCATAGTCCAAACTGACAATTTTTACAACAGTTGTAAGTATTAGTTTATATTGACCCATGCACCATGAAATATTAATATACAATAACTAATTAATGTGCAAACTTAAATGCCTTTGAGGCTAATTCTGAAATCAGCATAATAAAGCAGGTTTCATATACCTGAAATCATTGCTCCATTATATGTGCTCACTCAGTATATACACTATGTTAAATGATTAAACCCCAGACTGTGAAAACATACCATCCTGTCCTGGAACCATATGCAAATATTTTATTTAAACAGCTTTCTGTACGAATTGTCACAAAACAGAAATATTAATATACATTACTACGAGGGCAGTTTGCTATCCTCACCCATTTCTATAACTAAAAAAAGAGGGAAAAAAGGGAAAAAGAAGAGAGCATACATGCTGGAACAAGACGAAGCATGTTTTTGTAATTACAGCAAAAGGGCCTTTATTATACCCTGCCCTGTAAAACTAGTGATATCCAGGCTAAGCATGTGACACTGCCTGGTGACAGATGAGTGAAATAATGTGCTGTCACCTTTTAGTTTTAGGTACAATGAAAAGCCAAGTTTATAGTCGTGCTCATCAAAACATAGTCTGATATCTCATAATGTGCAGAAACATCAGTATCTTTCTTCTGTATTTGTCTCTTTTAACATAAAAAAGAATTCATTTCATTTCATTAACCTTTATAATGATACTTAAGTACCTTGGTCAATATTCCATAATGAAAGCCTCAGGAAAACATAGTGTTAAGTATTTTTAAACAAAGCTAACTATTTGGTTCTAGAACTCTGTTTAATCACTCCTGAGTAATGAAATTATCTCCATATGTATGTACATCATATGTGTGCGTGTGTGTGTGTCTGCGTGTGTGTGTGTGTGTGTGGGTGAATTGGTGAGTGTGTTCATTAGAGCATTTAAGTAGGTGGTGTTATGTGTTCTGTGTGTGCGGGGGTTGTCTATGAGTTTTGTACGTATGAATGCCTACATGTGTGTGGGAGAGACAGTGAGGGGACTCCAGTGGTAATTATCACCAAAATGTGTTATTTAACACTAACTACACTTACATGTGATTTAAAGACATGCAAATTAGCCATTAATGAGATATTCCTCATTGTGGTTAAACATGTTCCTGTATCACATTTTACACAATGGCATTAACAGACCTACCTTAGGTAGGCAGTTTACATGAATCATATGGATTCTTTATTAATCTCCAGGACTGTTGTCCCATCCATCAGGCAAATGTCAGCCAGACATCTATTCTCTGTTGCTTTCTGTTTGCCTTCCATACTTCCATCAGTTTTTTAATGCTTTAAAAGCTTTATTATTTGTTTTTCTGATTGTGATTTCATTGCAATTCACCGGACACATTTAAGAGTTTGTGTGGTTTATGTGGAGAGAACAGGCATTCCAGTGAAATGTTTATTCTCTTCACACAAACATTTTCTTCCAGCAGTTCTTAACAATCCTGTCTCTTTTTTATTCCAGTATATCTATTTATATATAAATGTGTGTCTATATATCTATATATAAATGTATATGTGAATCTGGTCATCTGTCTGTTCTGCAATACTGACTTTTGCCTTCATTATGTTTTATTTATTTATTTTTCTTTCTTTGGTAACCAAGGTAGCGCACTGATCGCCACAAACAAGTTACACCCTATGTTACCAAACTTTCTGAGTAACCACACATAATTTAAGAAAAAGTACATAACCCATTAACAGTAACCAGGTTATAGCCATCAATTTCATTTTAACAATAATCAAGTTTATTAGAATACCTTTAACATTTAAACCATCACACGAGAAGGCACATTTTCAGATTACAATTTATGTGTATATGTATATCTATCTATCTATATATATATATATATATATACACACACACACACACACACATATATATATATATATATATATATATATATATATATATATATATATATAAAACAGACATGCTGTAGGTGGACTGGACACTCCAAATTGGCCCTAGGAATGAGTGTGTGCATGTGTGTGCCTTCTGTGGAAGGCAGGCAACTCAACACCGTAAAACTCCACTACCAATCATTAGCGGACAGGTGATCTGCTATGGTGACCCCTAACTGGGAAAAGCCGAAAGAAGATATATATATATATATATATATATATATATATATATATATATATATATATATAGATTCACTTCATAACACTGAAAGTTCAAAACACTGAAACTCAAAACACTGAAACCAAAACACTGAAACTTCAAAATCTTGAAGACTCAAAACACTAAAACTCAAAACACTGAAAACACATATCATACATATACTGGGGGGTGCACTGGAACTTTCCCCCTGCTTACACTTGGTGGAAAGTGGTATGATTTATGTTGTTTAAACTCAGTATATGTATGATATGTGTTTTCAGTGTTTTGAGTTTTCAGTGTTTTGAAGTCTTCTATTTTATGAAGTTTTCTCATTTTCAGTGTTTTGAGTTTTCAGTGTTTTGAAGTCTTCTATTTTATGAAGTTTTCTCATTTTCAGTGTTTTGAGTTTTCAGTGTTATGAAGTGAATCCATATATGTATAGACATATATACAGAATTTGCAAGATATGGTAAGACTGGAATGTAATGCACAGTAGTCACAAGATATGATAAGACTGGAATGTAATGCACAGTAGTTTACAACATGGCAAGGTGGTGGAGAGGAGGGGAGGTGGGTATAGATGGAAGCAGGTTAGCTAAAATGAAAGGAGAATTAGGTGGAGAAGAATGAAAAAAGAGAAGCAAATAATGGTGTTGGTCATTCTTTTGAGCAATATAGTAGCTTAACATGTCACAATAAATCTGAAAAAGAAATGTACTTTAAACTAAATTATTGTTCATATTATTGTTCAAGATGCATTTGCATTTAATGTCTTTAATTAGACCTTGTTTAAAGTATAGTACTGTTTTTCTTATGCAGCTTTGTTTTGCAACTATTTTTATTTCTTGTAGTACTTCAGATGCTAAAGCTACAAGTGGTTTGACGAAAAATGATTGCGCCATGTTTTCTGATGTTTTAGTTTCACTGTCTGCTCATTTCTGACTGCTCAGTTTTTCTTTATGACCATATCCATAAGATGATATCAAAGTAGGTATAAGCAGTCATTTACATAAAACTGCAAAGCATGCTGGGCAACCAAAACAATCATACACCTTTAAAACATGAGCTAGTGACATTATGATTTCACTACTATATCATCAGATATATTAATTTTTAATGTAAGGTGTTCTGCTTGCCATATATAGCTGACAATTCGTATTTCTAGAGCATGCAACTCTCTTGTTGCTATAATTCACATGGAAATACAGCTGACTGCATACTAATTTACGTTAAGGCATTGTGGGATCTTTCTTTCATGAAGTCATGGTAGGAGTTTTTATCTCCAAGAAAAATTTTAAGGGACAGTACTTTTAATGAAATAAATTTCAAAAATAAGACATTTTACATCATCTCAAATGGTCTATAATTTATATTTGTTACTCACAGTGCAGCAATACACTTAAAGCTGTTTTCTGAATTTTCTTGGCAATGAAATCTAAGTTTCTATGCTACCAGGGCTGCTTATACTTTTGAAATTCACTGAGCACATGTTTATAGATTATACTATCTAGTTTAGAATAAAAAAATACTCTCAGGTCTTTTATTTATTTTTCTTTTCTTGTATTTAATTAAGGTGGCAAAATAATATTCTAGTCCAGCTCTAACAAACCTATTCTAGTGTCCTCCTAATTCACCTTGTAAAGTTTCTTTACATGATTAATGTCCCGCCATTGTTTTATTGCACTCCATAGACCAAGTGTTACTGGTGTAGCCTGAATATCTTAGTGGACAGAGGGATTTAATATTATTACATTTGCATTACCTAGGACAATATCTGTATGCTTCCTCATATATTTCTAACGTATGCATTCTGGAGATATCCCTTTTGTAACAAGGGATCAAGGGATCAAAGAACTGAGGAAGTAAGAGTATCACTATAAGTAAAGGGGCATTTATAGTATAGTTAATACAATTCAAACAGAATGAAAGTGTAAAAGTTCCATTGATAAAGGGGGATCACCAAAACTTAAAAGTTATTCACCGGAAACATAAGTATTTCTAATGTTTAAATAAATAAATAAATAAATAAATAAATAAATAAATACATTTAAAAAAATGGTTCCCCAAAATAACTTTTAGCATTTCTGAGGATCTTAGAGCAACGGAAAAACTAGAAGTTACAAAGGCCTTCGCCAAGCATGCATTTACTTGCCATTTTAATACTAAAGTTTCTTATAAGTTTTCAGTTATTGATCAAGTTAAGAATTGTCATTCTAGGTGGGATGTAGAAGGCAACGAATTGGAAAGAGTATTGTTGGCAGGTTAGGCTTAATGCATGTGTATATCCAGGAATTAATGACAGGGAGAATTTTAAAGTGGTTTTAAACAAGAAATGGTTAAAGCACTGATTTAAAAGATGATGTAATTGATCATGTGATTTATTAAAGTTACATTGTTTGGAATTATTGTGAAGAACTGTTTTTATTTATTTCTATAGTTTTAATAAAGTCATTTTGAGCTTTTGTAGTGTTTATTTTTAATGTTTGTTAGTCATTTTTTAGCAGTTCATGTTTCATGATATTTCATTTTGTAGCTGCGTGGAACACAAGAACAGAGAAACAAAGAAACACATCAGGAAGTTCTACTTTAGAAAATCAGGTAAACCTAATATAAGTGTTTTTCTGGGTATCCAAAATGAAGAAAAACAAAGAGGCCATTTTAGTAAAGCATTTAATACAGAAACACCAACAATTAACATCAGAATGAACAAAACACAGCCTAGACATTAGGACACATAGTATAATTATAATAAAAAAAAACATTCATGTAGATGTGTAGTTATGAGAGTGGTACCAAAGGGTTCAGAATTAATGCAGTACCTTTGCAATGCCTGAATGTTTGTAAGTGACATTAAGGTATGTTATGGATGGAGAAGGTTGGAGAGGGGAAGGGAGATAACAGATGGTTGTTCTTCTTTTGGCTTTTTCCCAGTTAGGGGTCGTCACAGCGGAACTCCGGAACGCTAATGATTGGCAGTAGATTTTTTACAGGTGCCAAGGTGCCAGCTCGACGCCCAACCTTCAGCGAAGGCATGCCCATTCTACGCATGTCTTTCGAACGCCACCCAACTGCGGGGAGGACATGCAGACTCCACACAGAAGGCACTCCAAAGATGTTTAAAATGAATAGTTAATTAAGGCAGAGTAATAAACAGCAAAGTACAAGATGTGTCATTTTCACTAAAGTCCTGAGTGTGACATTTGCCTCATTGTGTTATACATACCTATGTAAATATGTTGCTTTACAAATAGACTCTTTGCTTGTTTACTTGTTTGTTAACCTGGCTATAAGCAATAAAAGTTGTTGCTGCAAGAAATATAAATAGCCTGCGGAAATGACTCAATAATATATTTCAGATTAGGATTTGCAAGCTAACTTCTGGAGTGCAGAAGTACTGCAGGTTTCACTACAACTCTTAGACTTCTTCATGTAGTTTATTTTGGGGATTTGTAACATCTGATGAAACAATGCAGTCCCCTCAGCCTCTAGCGGTTTAGCTCAGTGACCCTTCCACTGCCTTGCTGCCAGTTAATCCACACTCAAGTTAACTGTGACTTATGGCACACAGGTTCTTGTTTTCTTTATGCACTCTCCTTCATGAGGTAGTGATAACGTTGTATGCTGCCGGCTGCGAGTTGAATGGCAGCCAGGTCCAGCCTTGGGTGGGCACCACACAATTGCTCAGATCCACAACTTTCTTTTGTGCCCTCACTTACTAGAAAATAATATTGGCGTACATAAATTGTTCTTAATGAAGCAGGAAGTGGACAGCTGCAAAAGTCAGAAGGCTGAATACACTCAATCAATATTTTTTTTTTCAGCTGCTGAAGCTTGTGATTATTTTGCAAACACCAAAATGAGTGTTTCTTAAGTTTAAATAGATTGTCCTGTTCCTGTTGCTGTAATTTCTGACTCAAATTCCAGGACAAGCCCTGGCTTATGGCATCAGCTGTTGCTTTTCTCTCCCAAGAATGAAGTTTATTAAGGATTATAAGTGCACAAAGTTACCCACAGTGCAACTGTGTTGAGTGTGCGTGGCAAAGCATTTTTCTGTTTCTTTAATGTTTTTCTTTTGGTCCTAATAGAAGTATTGCACTTTTCTGAACAGGCCTTATGGATGGCTCAGAATTGATTGAGCTCGTTTACAGGCTTAATCACAGAAAGACATTCAGTGATAAGAGAGAGGGTTTATATTTATTTATTCACCTTATTTTTCTCTGCATGACAGAAATTGTCTGTCTTAGATGGAGATAATATAGGTATTTTGGGTGTATGAATGCCTTACAAGTCATTTCTGCTTTTTAAAGAGAACAAGCATCCTGCATTTGGAAATGTTGCAAAGAATTTAGCAGAAAAGTAATGGGATATCTGCCTCAAGTCTTCTGCCAGACAATAAAGATGGTCAAAAATTACGGATTCACTTCAGTAGCATCCTATGATTGGAGACTGGATAGCTCAGAGGATAAGCTCAAGTCCAGCTAGGAGTACCTAGGAGTAATTCATGTTTGTGGTTTAGTATGGTAATTAGATTATAAGATGACCCAGGACAGAGAAAATAAACAGTGACTTCCTTTTGCCATCAGATGAAGTCACATTAAAGTCTGATAACAGTATTGTTGCCTTCTTCCTTTAAGCCCTCAGCCCACCACCATTAGGGTACACTGAAACTCCAGCTCAAAGCAAGAAAGAAAAAAAAAAAAAAGGAAGCAGGACTAATTTATTTATCTTCTAAAACCTATAAAGCACATTTTCTTAGTGACTTCATCCCCTTCTGTATCACACTGCAGCTCCACATCCCTGCTACCTCTCTAGTTTATACAATCTTCTGTTTCTTCTTCTTTCGGCTTTTCCCGGTTAGGGGTTGCCACAGTGGATCACCTTGTCCGCTCATGATTGGCAGTGGAGTTTTACAGTGTCGAGTTGCCAGCCCGGCACCCAATCTTCCACAGAAGGCATACACACACACACACACACACACACACACACACACACACACACACACACACACACACACACACACAATTTAGTGTGTCCAATCCACCTGCAGCATGTCTTTGGGATGTGGAAGGAAACCGGAGCACCCGGAGGAAAACCACGCGACCACAGGGAGGACATGCAGACTCCGCACAGAAGGCACCCCAGCCGAAGATCAAACCGGAGAACCTCTTGCTGTGAGGCGGCAATGCTAACCACTGCACCACCGTGGCCACCCTATGTGTCTTGGAATGAGGGAATACTATAGTTCAAAAACCTTGAACTTGGTGTGTGTGTGTGTGTGTATCTGTATGTGTGCGCATGCGCGCACGCACGCACACGTGTGTGTGTGTGTGTGTGTGTGTGTGTGTGTGTGTGTGTGTGTGTGTGTGTGTGTGTGTGTTTAGCCCCAGGGAGTGGGGGCATATCCCCTCACTTGGGGGGGATGCAAGGGGCTTGCCCTACTGCAAGATTAGTGTTTGATATGTTACATATATGTTACATATGTTATATCTGACATGGCTTAATGTGCAGGGTCCTGGGTTTGAGCCTTGCAGAGGCTGTTTATTGGGTTGGGAGGGTGGCCTAATGGTTAAGGTGTTTGCCTTACAAACACAAGGTGCATGGTTTGAGTCTCACAAGGGATAATTGGCTAGGCTTAAAATGGCTTGCAAGGGCAGTTATCCTAGTACTAATCTATGAACCTACTAATCTATGAACCTATGAACATGTTCTGAGATATAATCTTGCAGCTTGCACAAATATGTGTCAGGCTTGAGCAGTTCAGTGTTACTTTGTCGATTTTAATCAAGCTGACGTAATGATGAGTCTACCTTACCCACTAGATCCATGTGTGTACCAGTCTATCATGTTATGCTAGAAGTTTTTACTCCATCCATCTTTGACTAGAATACTAACAATTACTTTTGATGATGTGGTAAGTGTGGACATGCAACACAGGGCTAGTTTCAAACATGACCTAAAACAAAATGGAATTAGAAAAACAAAATAGCTACAATACGTACAACAATAAGAAAATGCATAGGAAATAAACTAATTAAATAAATAAATAAACAAATGACTAAATAATCTACATTCAGTTAAAATACTGGAAAACATTACCTTAGTCAAAGAAATGCAGTAGCCAAATGCAGATAGCTAAACTGAATGTTTAAGGTGTTAGTTTAACAAGTCAGGTTTGATGTTATCCTAATTAAACAGAATATTTAACGCTGGTTGTGACATATTTTATAGCATACAGTTGCTATAAATTTTGCTTCAGTAAGCTGATGAAATAAATAAACAAATGACTAAATAAGCTACATTCAGTTAAAATACTGGAAAACATTACCTTAGTCAAAGAAATGCAGTAGCCAAATGCAGATAGCTAAACTGAATGTTTAAGGTGTTAGTTTAACAAGTCAGGTTTGATGTTATCCTAATTAAACAGAATATTTAACGCTGGTTGTGACATATTTTATAGCATACAGTTGCTATAAATTTTGCTTCAGTAAGCTGATGAGTTATAAAGCATGCCTGCATTTGTGTGTGTGATCCTACATGTTCAAGAAAAAGCATTACAGAATGGAAAGGTGAGAGAAGCTGCTTCTTTGAGATGAGAAATGAAGGTTTCATGACTGGGAAGAGCTGTTGGTAAGTGTCGCCAGCCATTCCATTTGGATCCTCTGGCAGAAAAGTCTTGTGTTGTTGAAAGGAAAGTATGGTGTGAAATGTTTACAATAGGATGGAGAAAGCATAGAGTGATACACTGATGTCTAGAAAACAGGAGAACAATAACTGAAGGGAGCAAGGAGAACACAATGAGTGTCTGCCCTGCCACTCACAGGTACAAGCCTGACCAGCTGTGCCTCAAGCAATACATTTGGGATTAAGAAATGTCAAGAGACAAAACTATTGATCTTTGAAGGTGAACTGACTGCATTAAGTTCTAGGTTGATGTAAACTGACACAATGTCATTGCCTGATAGAAAATCTTGTACTTTCACATTGACTACAATTGAACTGGGGCTATGATTCTCAGTATTTGACCAAGACGTGACTGCATTACCTAAAGTGAACCAAATGGCATGGTGCATTGGGATTTGCTGTTCAGACTGTAAAGCTTGACATATCTCAATTACTGCTTCCTACGAGAAGGACTAAAGTGGCATGACTTTTTCAGTGCACTGTTAATAGTTTGTAAAACAGACACACACAGAGTGCCTGATGTTCTGATAACAGAGTTGACTACACACTATATTTGTTACAAGGCCCTAGGAATAGAGGCTGCCTATTCAACATGCCTTAATAATATACATGGTATAAAATACTGATTCATGGGGTTAATGAGAAACTATGCAACACCACCTTTTAATTTATCTGCATTTATTTAAACTGTAATTGCCTTAATATTGCTACACACTCAAGTGTGTTAGCTTGAACTGCATTTAAAGAGTTTTGCTACTGTTCTAACTGCTTTTCTGCTTTCTGTGTTGGAGGGAAGCCTTCTAGCTTATCAGTTGAAGTGGTAAGCACTAGATAGCCTATCTACCAGAAGAGTATTTTATTGGCCATTTGGGCATTTTTTCTGGATTAAACGCCCATGTTTGCGCACTGTTCAGTGGCGGTCAGCTGAAGTAAACTATTATGATAATCACATTAATAACACTATTAAAACCGTAAATAGAAAACTCGGCTCCTTCTATAGAATTTAAACCTTTTTAACTCCAAAGGCCAAAATCACACTCGCTCACTCTCATCTTATTTCCTCTCTTCTTTATGCTTCACCCATATACACTAACCTAAAGAAAAATAATCTCACTAAACTAGCAAATGCATACAATAGCATTGCTAGATTTGCTACTGGAAACCCATTTAGAACTCACCACTGTCAGAATCTACAACAACTAAACTGGCTAGAACTTAAAAACACACTGATACTTTCCCAGCTTACCTTTGCTCATAGGATATTTTACCAACCAAAAAATACCCCCATACTTTCTGACCTTATTTCTCCCTATTCTAATCTAAATTCATTACGCTCCTCAAACAAACTTCTTGTGAGGTTAACTAAGTCTAACAACATCGCCTGTGACTCACTATTCTCCAATACCATAGGTAAATACTGGAATATTCTACCTACTACTCTAACTTCTGTTCCTTCACCCTTCCTCTTTAAACAAAAGCTCAAACAACATCTTAAAACACTCTGGTTATGCCCATGCATCAATCCCTACTAATCTTATGATTCTACTAATTACTCTTTTTTAATACCTTCTTTTACCTCTCTCTACTCACTCCCCTTGAGAAGCTAATCTCTAAAACTCCCTTGTTAATAGCCTCTGATATTAATTAATATAGAACTGTGCATGTGCATATATTTACTGAATCAATTATATCTTCATGAATGTTTTACTAAAATAGAACCTATCTTGTACTGTAAATATAATTAGAATAAGTGTCCTTCCTAATATATATTCTCAATTAGTATAATCTAGATTGAACCATGTTTCTGTTTGTATTTTACTAACTACTTTCTTTATGTAAATAATTTGTTTTGTATTAACTTCAATTTGGAGCTTTTCTCCCCGGGCCTCTGCTGAAAATGGAAATGTATCCAGTTGGACTAGCCCGGTAAACAAATGTAAAATAAAAAATAAAAAATAAAATAAATTACCGGTGATAGAAAGTTTGCTCTTCAATTTTCCCCTTAGAACATGCTTGTTCTTTTACTTCTTGCACTTCAGTTAGCGTAATTGGCTAGCACTTTAACAAGCTTTTGTAGCATTTATTGTAGCACCAGTACTTATTAGTTATGACCACCCCTCCTGATATGATTGCAGCACAATTTCCTGTGCTTTCTCCTGCTTACCTGGTGCACTTGGGCATTCTGAGACAGTATTGTAACTGTCTAATGTACACAAATAACCCTCTCCTCTTACCTCCCAACACTCATACCTGTGAGAGCTGCACTTATATCACCAAAATGGAAGCAGTGCACGTTCCAACCAAGACCGAACTAGCTAGTCAAGAGGAGAAGTTCAACACCCATAACTCACTACATAGAAACTCACAGTCCTCCAAAACACCAACCATCACAATCCACACATAGAAACACAAACCATGCACCCACCTTCACGGAGGCTCTCAATAAAAATTTACCCAAACAACAGAGACCCCCGAGGCAGAAACTCACTCGACCAACACAACACCAACCCCAGAACACATAGCTCACCACAACAGTGTGCCCCTCAACCCAAGCCCTTAAGGCAAAACACTTTGTCCAATGTACTAATAACAGGAGACTCAATTGTGAGGCACACTGATGGCCCACTCACTAGGTTGAACAAGGAGAAGGTGACAGTCAGTTGTCTATCAGGTGCCAGTATCCCCCACATAACACATCAACTCAGGTCACTCCACAAACAAGTACAAATATGACTCAGTCATTGCCCATGTGGGTGTGAATGACCTGAGACATAGCTCCCTGGACTACATGAAAAGAGATGTGATGGAATTCTCGGATTATGTGGCCCAGGCAGGTATGACCCTAGCCCTGAGTAGTGTTCTACCATCACCCAGAATGATACCACAGTATGAGCAGAAAATTATTGATTTCAACAATTAGCTAAGTTTCTGGTGTCATTCTAAAGGGAACCAGTATCTGTCTGCCTGGGACGATATGATCGGCAGACCTCAATGCTTTTCCAGAGATGGCCTGCATCTGTCACTCATGGGATTCTGGGTACTGGCTAAGGGTCTTACAACCCCTATAATGCCTTTTGTAGGCAGTCTTCCAAGGACCAAAATTCCACTGTAACAGCTACAAACAAATGCAATCTGAGGGTCATGCTGCTCAATGCTAGAAGTCTAAATCTCAAGATGCACTCACTCAAAGCTCTCCTCAAAATGGAGAATGCCGACATCTGTGCTGTAATGGAGACCTGGTTTAAAGAAGCAGAAAACACCCCTGTGCTCCCAGGGTACAACTCATTCCATACCTTTCGGCCACAGAATACAGTCAGAAGCTCCAAAGGCAGTGGTGTCTCCATATTCTTAAAGGATACGCACACCTCTAGACTGGTAGCCCAGCATAATGCATCCAAGATACTTCAGGTACAACTAAAACTGGGTAAGACAGCAATACAAGTCATAGCTTGCTACAGAATCCCAAACATGTCCCTAGACTCACATTCCAAATTCCTAAGCACCCTGGAATCTATCAAGGTCCAACCCAATACTCTCATACTAGGTGACTTCAACTACCCTTCCATTAACTGAGAAAACTATTCAAGTACCAATGTACAGGCCCAATGCTTTCTAAAATTTATCAGTTCCAATGCCCTGGACCAGCTCATTCTGACCCTCACTAGAGGAAGCAACATCCTCAACCTGGTTATCACCAGCATGGTAGACCATTGCTCCACACCTATAGTCAGTTCCTCCATGATTAAATCTGACCGCAAACTGATCACCATGGAAATCTCCATCTCACCTACACCCCCTGCTAAGGTGGCCACCCTGAAAAATTTCTCTAAAGCCGACTTTGGGCTCCTAAAAGCAGAGGTGGCTAACTTCATGCCAATGGAAAATAGCTGCATGACTGCCGAATCATACACCAATGCACTATACGAGCATGGACACAAATGCATGGAGCTTGCCATACCAAATAGAATTAAGATGCTCTCCTCCAAAAAAAGGAAGCCAATCTGGTGGTCACCAGCCATCAACAAACTGTACAACAGAAGGAAGAAACTGTTGCAGAAAAAAATGAAGTCACAAGACTGGAAAACCTCCCTTATCAGTCTCAACAAAAACTGAGATCTCTTATCAAATCCTCTAAATCCAGCTATGAAGGCAACATTGTAGCTGACACCAAAAACAACCACAAAGCCTTCTATAGCTATATCAAAAACCTCAAAGGCAATACTCAGATTTGCTCTGAGTTATTGCACAATGGCACCTCCTATACCGAGCCAACAGATATAGCCAACATACTGGCTGACAGATTCAGTGCCAACTTTACCCCCCCCCCCCCAAGGGCCCTATCACAATACCAGATGTAAGCCTGGTACCCACCATTTCTGCGGCACAGGTATAAGCTGCATTGTCCATATCCAAGAATACAGTGTCCATGGGACCTGATAATATCCCTAGCTGTATCCTACATAAGCTACAAAATGAACTGGTGCCACATCTGTGTGCCCTGTTCAATCACAGCCTTACCTCAGGCTGTGTCCCTAATGAATGGCACACTGCATCCCGCTCCATAAAAGGGGAGCAACTACAGACCCTGGGGACTATCACACCATGAACCTGACAAGCCTGGTATGCAAAGCTATAGAATGCATCATTATGGACATGCTTAACAAAGATATAGGCAATCTCCAGTCTCTTGACCCCACATAGTTTGGCTTTGTCAAGGGGAGATCCATCCTGCTGAACCTGGTTGACTTCTTTGAGGCAGTCACCAAGGCTTTGGATGAGGGTAAGGAAGTGCATACAGCCTACCTCCACCTAGCCAAGGCCTTTGATACCATTCCCCACTCAGGTATCATTGATAAACTCACCAAACTAGGCATCAATCCTTACATCACTAGGTGGGTTGCAAATTGGCTCACAGACAGGACCCACAGTGAAAGTTGTGGATTCCAAGTCAGGCTGTCGATCAGTCAAGAGTGGGGTCACACAGGGCTCGGTCCTGGGCCCTCTCCTCTTTGGCATCTACTTCTCAGATGTCCAGGCCAACACAGAAGGAATCTGGCTGACCAAGTTTGCTGATGACTGCAAGCTAGGAGTCATTATCAACTCTCCAAGTGATGCAGAAAAGGGTCTCTCTGAGACCAATGACTGGTGTCTGAACCATGGCCTGAAGCTTAATGCCAAAAAATGCATTATCATCCCCTTTGGAAAAAACTCAGTTCCCACAGATTACCACGTTGATGGGAGCCCACTGAACACTGAAGGGGCCATAAGAGATCTGGGCACCCAGGTCGACAGCCACCTCACCTTCGACCACCAGATTGCGACTGTGGTCAGAAAGTCCTTCTACGTGGCACATTTTATAACCAAAGGTTTCTCATCCAGGAAGAATGAGCTCATCATTCCTCTCTACTCATCCCTCATTAGAGCAGTCATCGAATATAACAGCCCGTTTGGCATGTACCTGATCAAACACCTACAACAGCTGGAAAGGCCATAAAAGTACCTCACAAAAAGAATCCTAGGCCTTAAACACATGTCCTACATGGACAGACTCAAGAAACTTCAGCTCGTCTCAGTCTTTTATCATCTACTTAGAGGTGATCTCTGCTTGACTTACAAAGGCATGTCTGACCCAACCCTATTTGAAATGCTACACCTAAAGAAATCCCAGTCCCCCCACGCCACATGCTTCAGAGATCACAACATCATTACCACAATGAACAGAACATGCTGGAGAGACAGGTTCATCTCCCAAAGACTGCCCATACTCTGGAATAAGTTTCTCATTCATGTCAAGCAGAGCACCACACTGGCCCTCTTCAAGAGAAATCTTGATGAGTGGATGGGTAACAGAAAGTTTACTCCAGGAATCATTCCAGTTGCACTACTGGATATGGGCACTGTGAACTAACATTGGGTGGCATGGTGCCGGGGCAATTTTTTTTGGGCTAGGTTTGTAAAGGCTCCAGGGGTATTAGCCTAGTATACACCTATGAACCTATGATCCTATGTGTTCATGTATTTGTTTATTTTATTGCCCAGGATAGTCAAACTTTCTTTTTTTTGCCAGTTTTTGACTGGGATGACCCATGTTCAGTGGAAGCCTTGAAAGAAAAGCTCCAAGATAATGTAATACATTATACAGTGTTTTAGATATGGTAAATGGTTAAAAAACAAATTATTCAATTATTTGTTAATGAAAAACACTGGTATTTGGATGTATGTTGCAGTATCCCACGACTAATGCCTATAATGTAATTAGGTAGCTATAATGCATGCAGATTTATTAAAAAGATCAGTACCATGCATAACTTAGTTCATTGCAAGACAGAAAGTATTAAATATGTTTATACTAGCCTATAGAAGGCTCAGAGAAAACTTAATTATGGAGTTTAAGGTCTTTGAGGATGCCTTCCCCCTTGAATTCTTAGCCTTAAAATCTTCACATGTATGATGGACTAACAGACTTCTAAGGAATTTCAATATACATAACAACCCTATAAAATGTTCTGTAAAAGTGTAAGTTTTGCATTGGAATAAACTCAAAACAGTAGAAGAAACTAAGGTATCAAATGCTTTAAGAGACGTTTACATGCGTTTTATGATGACAAGAAAATTAGAGTAGAATTGCAGGTAAATAAGGAGCATGTCCTTAATCTGTAACTTGATTTTGATAAATATATAGTGCTGTAATACACACACACACACACACACACACACACACACACACACACACACACACACACACACACACACACACACACACACACATCTACATACATACAGCCATTGGAGCCAGAAACTCTTCATTGATTTATACTCATCTAAGTAAACAAAAAGGTTAGCTAGGGCTGTGCTGACTGTTTTGCAGATTTGTGAAGAAATGTCTCATTTGAACTGTGAATGAAATTGTACCTTGGTTTGAAATACAGTACTGATGATTCATTGAAATTTATGGTTCACATTGTAATGTGAAGTGTTCAGCTTCGTTAAGTATTCTGTTTAAACAATCATTAGAAGCAACATATCTACAGAGCTCTATGCTGGACAAAGGCTATTACTGACTGTAGATACAGATGCAAAGGGAGCAGTGATAACTTTTATTTTGGAAGTTCTAGTGAAGCTGGTCTCTAAGTAGTTGTAGTTTTATACTGTCCCTGTAGGGCATGGCCTGTGACCATTGTAATAATTTCTGGTTTCCAGTTCAGGGGGTCCACCCTTCCCTCACTCCTGCAAACTGCTTGAATGCCTGCACAATGAAAGCAAAAGCTTGATTACATTTGTCTTGTTCAGTGGGCCACAGCTCAGTACTTTAATCTTGCCTACTCCTGTTGATTCATTAACAATGAACACTGCCAGCCTGACTTACGGTAACAAATAAATAGGAATTACTGGTTTGGCTGGTGTGAACTGATGGATGGCTCTACTCTCATGTAAAAATATTTCCTTATTTTGGATTGTCATATGAAAGCTTGCCTTCCTGTGCAGTGCAAAAATATCAGGCTAATATCCAAAGGATAATTAAATGTAATTGTTCACAGGCATGCTGGGACTAAAGCAGTACCACACATCAGGCAGCTTAATGTGAGATCAAACAATAGAGTCCGTTAATGGAAGGACCTCCCAAGGCAAAACAAGATTCAATTACTAATGAATTATCAGCTTTACACTAGTCAGTCTTTTGTTCTAGTGCCATTGCAAATACTAATTCAGGTTACGTAACCTCAAACATGGAGGCCATTTTACTCGCCTGCAGTAGGTACACAATTGCTCCTAGGTGACTAGATGCTAGATAGTCTGCCTATTTTTACAATATGCATTTATCTCATGGGATTATTATTCAAAAGAGATTCACAATAATGGACTGATCTTGCATAAAACAGATGCCCACTAAATACACTGGTGTCTGAAAACACAAAAAGAGTATATTATAATTGGGACAGTTATGTCATACACCCCCTCATGAAATGAGTGAGCATTGTTAAGTCTAAATGCCTCCTTGACAGTGTGTATGATACCCCAATATAAAGGAGAAATATGATTTTTAGAGCTGAATATATAATATATTAGACAATGTTGTCAGTTCAAATCAATAATAATAATAAACGCACTCTGCAACATCTAAGCAGACATAAAGCAAGTATAATTGGTACAATTAGTATGTCCATCCATCTTTCCATCCATCCATCCATACATCCATCCACAACCCCCATTTCCCATTTTTGCATATGGACTCAAGGTGTCATATCAACAGTGACAATCATCTAGAGCCAATGTTCACATCACCAGCTGACTAGCCCTGCTGTGGTTATTCTTCCACACCACATACACATGCACGGACCTCACATCTAGAGCCAATTTAGTGTGTCTAATCCACCTACTGCATCTCTCTAGAATGTACGAGGAAACCAGAGCAGCTGGAGAAAACCCAGGCAAACTCAAGGAAGATATGCAGACTCCACACAGAAGGCACCCCAGCCAATAATTAAACCAGAGAACCTCTTGCTATGAGGTGACACCACTGCCCAATGTGCCACTGTGCTGTCGCAGTCAGTTTGTCAGCATTAAAAACAAATCTGCAACACTTCTGAAGAAGCAGATCACAAATGACTAACACTTTTGCATTGTTAAGAACGGGCCTGATTCCAGAAGACCTGCTCTCAGTGTAAGTGACAGACACTGCTGTAAGTCTCCCTCAATTCCAAAACATTCTCTCTCAGTGTAAGTGACTTAATCCAGTGTAAACTTGCTTTATAGACCTGAAAGGAGGCCAAGTCACTTTACACTGAGAGGAAGTTTTTTTGGAATCTGCACAATAAATCACTTATTAATGTAGAGAAAAACAGAATAATGTTGTTTAGAACTTAGGAAAGTCCTTTTTTTTAGTTAGTAATAATTGGCAGGTGCGTGCAGTTAAAGGCAGAGATACTGAATGAACATTTGACTTCACATACTCAAAGCTTCAATGAGTCTTGCATTGTTATCTTCCTTTCCAGTGTCATATCACATATTCACGTAACAGACTGCGTACGCAAATTTGCATCTGCAAATAAATTTACTAGTACTTTTGAAGGAGAAAAAGAAAACAAAAAATAAAGTCTAAAATGACAAGAGATTTGTTCTACAAACAAAAAAATAGGACTCACTGCAGACTGTCAACAGTTCTGACAGTAATGTGCTTAGCCTGAAGAGAACTTTGAATGTTAGCTGATCCAGAGCCTGAAAAGGGATAACTGCGAGTAACGGATTGTCCCTATTATCAAAACCTGAACCAAATGCGTCCATTGCACTGTATTGTGAACAGCACTCATATTTGAGCATTACTGAATTTCAGAAGCAGGACACATACACATAGTCCATATTTTTTTTTTAATTAAGAGCTTGCACTTAGCAGCTCCTCCTTCTTAGCCCACTGCTGGAATGGTCTCCTGGAATACATAGGGACTGAATGTCTCCTCCCTTCCTTTTATTTCTAAGCAGGGCACCATCCCTGCCTGGTACAAGTACTTGCATTCTTGTTGCTTTTAATTGTGAAGCAGTGATGTTGTAAATAGCTGCACAGTCACAGTATGTGGGTAAAACAACATACCACAGAACGTAACAACCCACGGACAGTGACCTAATGCTATTTACACAGGATTTTTTTTAAGTTCAGGCATATTTTGCCTCAGAAGCACAATTTAATTTTACCTGAAATGTGTTGACTGTGGAGATTAGCAACTTTTTGTCTTTATTTTGTTCTTTTTAACTATGGTTAATAGTGTAGCAAACTATGGACATACTAATGTCTTATGGACCTATGATAACTTTACAGATATAACACTGCCTTAAGGAGTAAATATTGAAATGTTTTCAGTAAGGTATCACAAAATGCACTCAAAGATGGTTCTCTTCAAACATAGTGGTTTTACTGTCACAATTATTTTTCACAAGGTGAGAGCAAAGTATCACTACAACAATATGTGGTCAAACCATCTTCCAGTGTTCCCCGCTGTTGGCTAATTTACGCATGTCTTGATGCAACAAATATTTTCATTTAGCTTTGTTTTTAGCATTTCACTCCTTTTGAGTATATAGATATATAAATACAATAGGCAGCAGTAATTAGACTCCATAGTTAAAAGGTAGTATCATAACATAAAGGCCAGAAGTGGGAATGAGGCTTTGGTTCTAGACAATGGGAAGGTGAGGGCTGTGGCTCCAAAGGTACCTTGCAGCACACAGCTAACAGCATCAAGTTTAGGTACACAAAACTGCAAATGATGAAATGGCAACCATCATTCATCTAGTCATGAACATCAATAGCTCAGGATGGTGAGTGTATCCAGGCTGACATTTTGTACATTAATAACTCACGCTGGTGAGTGTATCCATGCTGACATTTTGTATGCATAAAACTATAAGTGCATTTAGTAAATTAATGAGTGGTAAGAGAGGAAACCAGTAATAAAGACAAGACTATGCAGTATTTGCTTGCTGGTATCTGTTGCATGAATTCCTGATGGTAAAGTGTAGAAGTAGGAACAGCTGAAGCTGTATGATAATGAAATGTTTCTTATACACTATGCAGCATTTTTCTTAGGCAAAGACAATATTGCTCAGTATAGTGCCATTCACAAAATGAATCACCGAATACAGTATTGTCATGGACCGAATGTGTGGAGGGGAATTTTATACCATATCCCATTTAAACCAAAAAAGGATAAAAGTAGGAGTGTGCTACAAAAGTTAAAATAAGGTGACGATACTGACATTTCAGATGTTTTTAATTATTTGCACCAAGCAAACAATAAATGTAAAAATGTTTGTATTTCAGTGTCCAAATACTTCATAAAAGATTATTAGATCACTATGTGCATGACATGCTTTGCTTCTAAAAACCTTTCTTGAATGTCATTTTTTGATAAATGCCTAACCAGATGGTTTATGAAACAGTTGAAAAATGTCACAGCATGCTTTTTGAAATACAACAAAAAGTGGATAAATTATGAGGCTATGAGTAACAGTGACAAATTAAAATGCGTATTAGTAGCTTGTTTTTAAATATGAGAGGGATTTTTTTAACACTGCTCAATTTTAAGCTTTATTTCACTGATCACATCTTTATTTAAGATATGTAGTTTCCACTCATCGATTTATTCTGTGCAGTAACTTATGAAAGATTACATTTTGTTCCAGGATTTCCTAAATGGAGAAATATTTTAAAGTAGGAAATTAAAAATGGCTAAGCTATCGATTAGTGCTCTGAGAACAAGAGAAACACTTTGTTCCTGTATTATGCCATTTTGTTGTTAAGTAAATAGCTGCAAGCTGCAAGCTGTGGAAAAATGAAAGACAATTTATGAATATTTCTGTTAGTAACTTCATATTCTGCATCAGCACCACTTTTCATATTTTCTGTGTGATTACAGCAAATTCATACGTAGGGAAAGGGCAACCAATGTATGTAATGGAGCAAACTGAATGAAACTAATAGCCAAGGTTCAGATCTTGGCAGGATCAGACTGCATACTATTTAGCTTTCATCAGGATCATTCACTTTTAAGTAGTCCTGTTTGAAACCTTGCAAGGAAGAATTAGTTTCAGTTGTCCATTCTGGGTGGAATACAAGAAAAACAAATACATATCTATTCCAAACTGACTATTTTTTGACATGTGATTCATACACCTCAACATCTTATAGAGGATCGATTCATTTTTCAGCTTTTCATAAACGTTTATAAATGGAACTATCATTTTTTTTCAGTGTTCATTATAACCAAGCAGAATGTCTTGGTGATAGCTAACTAGTCAACATCAGGAAAACAGATGGGAAATGTTCAATAGGTGAATGTGTTGGAGAAATGGTTATGGGCAGTATGAGGAAATTGTATTTATTTATTTTACATTTGTTGACCGGGATAGTCTGACTGGATAAAATGTCCATTTTCAGCTGAGGCCTGGGGAGAAAAGCTCCACACAAGCAAGACACTACATAAACAAAAAACCCTGGGTAAATTCATATACATAAGGAACAAAACAATGATAAAGCAGTTATATAATTTATAAAATGGATAACATACCCATTTTCAGCCCAGGGAGAAAAGCTCCACAAGGCAAGACATTACATAGACAAGCATATTACATAAAGAACGAAACACTGGTCCAGCAGGTATACATTTATAAACTCAAATTAGTTTCGGTAGATAGAAACAAAGGATTTGGGAAAAAGCACATAAATTTAGAATATGGTCACTAGTCAGGATTTGAGCAGGGGCATAACCAGTGAGTTGTAAAGAATTTTTTCGGGTTCTTTTTGAATAGAGGTAGTGAGGGTTCTAAAGTTAGTTCTGTAGGGAGTGAGTTCCATCTTTTACCAGCTGAGTTTGCAAACAAAGAATCCCCAGCTGAGTTGTTGGACTTAGTTGTTTGCACCATGATTCTGCTTGATGAGCGTAGTGATCGGTTGTTGCTGTAGGGGCTGATTATGTTGTTTAAAGCAAGTGTTTTTACAGGATGGTAGAGGACTTTATGAGCTACTATTAGGTGGTTGAACTGTATTAGGTTAGGTAATTCAAGCCATCCTAGAAGATTTAAGTTATGACAGTGGTGAGTCCTGCATGCAGCTCCAGTGGCAAATCTGGCTATATGGTTATAACAACAGGATAATTTGTTAAGATCGGTTTTATTCAGGTTGGAGAAAAGAGGAGAAGCATAGTTGAGGGTGGAGAGAAGATGAGGCCGGGCAATGTCAGTTCTAGCAGGTAGTGTGAGAAAATGCTTAACTTTGTAGAGGGAGCCAAATTTTTTATTAACGGTTTTGATAGTTTTATTGACATGTATATCAAATTTAAGGTTGTTAGTGATTATAACTCCCAGGAGTTTGGTTTGGGTGTCAGGGTGATAATGGTACCATTATTAGCTGTTATTGTAAATTGAAGTTGAGAGGATCCGTGCGTGGGGGAGAAGAGAAGTAGCTTAGTTGTGTTACAGTTTAAGATCAGCTGTCTATTAAAGAGCCAATTTTCCACAATGCTAAAGGTTTTTTGGGTTAGTAAGTACAGATTTGTCTGAGAGTTGGTAGAACAGATCAAAGTGGAGTCATCTGCTAACTGAATGCATGTAGCATTTGGGATAACGGTGTAAAGGTCATTGATAAAGATGGAGAAGAGAAGGGGTCCTAGTATAGAGCCCTGGGGAACTCCTAGAGTTATGGGCAGATGAGTAGAGAGCTTGTCCTGCCAGAGGATTGTTTGTTGTCTTCTGTGCAGGTAAGCTTGAAATTATTGGAGAGTGTGATTATCTAAGGAGAAGGCCTTCATAGTATGGATAAGTAGTTGGTGGTTCACCATATTAAAGGCCTTTGAGACATCTAGAAATAGAGCATAGGATAGTTTGTTCTTGTTTCTATTGTGGTTAATAACATTGGAGAAAGAAAGGAGAGCTGTTGTGGTACTGTGGGATAGCCTAAAGCCATGCTGGGAGTTGGCCAATAGCTTGTTCTGAATAAGATAGTACATGAGTTGCTTATGGATGCATTTCTCCATAATTTTGGCTAGTGGTGACAATATAGCTATGGGTCTGAAGTTAGACAGTTCATTGGAACTGCCTCCTTTATGGAGAGGTATAACATGCGATATCTTCCAGATAGACGGGATGGTAACTTCGGAGATATTTCTATTGATCAATATAGACACAGGGTAGGCTATAGTGTCTGCAGCTTTTTGCAGATACTCTGCAGGAAGGCGGTCAGCTGCTAAAGTGGTAGGTCTTAACTTCTTAAGTAGGGTTCTAATGAGTGACGTAGGAATAGGTTTAAAGCTAAAGGAAAATTGGGCACTGGGTGTGGCAGAATTGAGAGAGTCACTGTTGGAAGTTAGTTGATTGGCTAGAGACTGAATAGTCTCAGTGAAGAAGCTATTGAAGGAATTTGCAATATCCTCTGGAGATTTGAGGTTAGAGGCAGAGGGGGTTGGAGTGGTAGTTTGGCCTGGGTGAAGAAGTTTGTTTATACCGGCCCAGACCTTTTGAGGGTTGTTTTGGTTTTCCTCTTGCAGAGGGCAGTGGAAATTTTTTTGTCTAGTATTATAGATTTTTTTGGCATCATTCCTTAGCTGTCGGTGTTTAAGGTGGTCAAATTGGGTTTTTGTTGAATGCCAGGTTGCCCATGCATTATTTCTGAGTGACATTTTAGATTTGCTTTCTTTAGAGAGCCATGGTGCAGTTTGCGTTTTGGTTCTGATAGAGCAGACAGAAGCATGAGAGTGTAGGACTTCTAGGAATTTGTTATTAAAGTAAGCTACAAGTAAGCTACTGCTTCTTCCAGTGGAAGTTGCTTCAGGACATACCAATTACATGCCTTAAGTTCCTCCTGCAAGTTGGTTAAGTTGAAGTTTTTGTTGTTTCTGATTGTCTTGCAGTTGGTTATATGGGGGTTGTCTTGTTTGAGCCTGATTATATATGTAAGACAGTGATCAGTAATGTCATCGGGCAGAATACCTGACTTGTACATCAGGAGATGGCGATTGATGAGTATCCAATCAAGGGTACTTTCTTTGTTACTGCGTTTACCAATCCTGGTGGGGGAGGTTATGGTCTGTGTAAATCCATGGAGATTTACATGGGCAGAGGGGGCTTCAGAGGAACAGGGTTCCAGTCAATGTTAAAGTCCCCAAGAACAATGGTTTCTTGGGGGAAGTTACTGGATAACCAATGTAGGAAGTTTTCAAGGGAGTCAATATTCTTGCCTGGGGTTATGTAGACACAGACTATGTTTATGCATTTATGTTCATTAATATGTAATTTTGTAATAAGAATTTCTGAATTATCAACTTGGGGTGGTTGTTGGGTGTCATTAGTGAGAGTTAGGGTGGACTTGTACAGTATGGCTACCCCTCCACCCTTCCTGGTGGATTGGTCTAGTCTGAATATGTTATATCCTGGAGGCAGAACTTCATTGTCCGTAGTAGCGGGTTTGAGCCAAATTTTGGTGAGACATAATATATCAGGGGAGTGGATTGCTAAGAGGGCATGGAGATTATGTACTTTGTTATTTATACTTCTGATGTTTAGATGGCAGGTCAGTAGTGAGTTGAGGGGTCTACTTAAAGGAGTTATGTTATGTGGGAAATTATTAAGGGGGCTCTACAAGTGTGGGTGGACAGAGGTTTAGGTGGATGTCTCCATCCCTTAAGAGGTTATAGTGGAAGTTGACTATAAGTTTAAGTATTTCATTTAAGATTTTTTTATAGTTTCTAAGTTTGAGGTTTATGTATCTCAGCCTTGCAGCTTAGTGGGGTTTAGGGGTTATGGAGTTGGGTGTGAGAGGATAGAAGTGCTCACATTTGCCTGGTTCTAATGGGGTGACAGTTTGGAATTTGGGGTAATGGAAACCTAGGTAGTGGTGATATTCATAGGTAGTAAGTATATATGGGATACGCAATAGGGTATTGTTGAAAATAGAAGCAGTTTAGTTAGATAGAACATTGCTACTGGTTGAGGCATTATACAGAAATTTAGTTTAGCATAGAGAATTAGTCAGAAACACGATACCTAGCAGACAGCAGAAGGTAGATCAATTTGTTGCTGATTGGGTATACAGGGGAAAGAAGTGTGGTTTAGTAGTATAAATCTAGCTTACCTAGAGGTGGGTGGAATTTGAGGGCAGGACAGAGCAGGGCTAAACCAAATAACAAAATTCCTGCACTCAGTGCATGCAAAGTACATATTTTATTTAGTTTAGTTGAATGAGTATTTTCTTATTAAGGATTTTACAGCCAGTTAAGTAAGAAATAATGAACTTTTGTATGGTTCTTAACTCACGGTTAGACATCTGGTTGTTCAAATTAAGATTTAGGAGTTTTAAGAACCTGTACACTGCCACTAGATAGAGTTTCACTAGCAACTGTGTTTTAGCCAATTTTTAGGGTAGTATTGGTAGTTTTAAGGGAGGTAGGGGACTGTTTTCCAGTACTAGGAGCCAGTTCAGTAGCTTGCATTAATCATCACATCCAATAGTTGTAGGATATTAACCCTATAGCAGTTGTTAAAAAACTTTGGGCTGAATGGAATGGCTTCTGCGTTTACTCACAGGTAAGGTGGTTGATTGAGAGCCGTTCAGTAAGTTCTGGAAGGGGGATCACCTAAAAGAAGAAAGTGGTTAGTATCTTCCAACTGTGACCACTCTTTGTTAGCTAAAACATATGATTCAGACACTTTTAGCTGTATCAGTCTAGACCGACACAGTCAGTCAATGCAGTAGCCATATCGGCTGTTAGTTAACACTAAACACATGATTTAGGCACACTGCTGCATTTTGTAGCTTTCCACATTATAACAGACTATTCAGTATCCTAATGCAGCTTAATCATTTCTAGCTGATCTTAAAAACTTAATATAGCATATAACAATTAAAAAAATACTGTGCTTCCACCTAGTATGAGGAAATACAACAAAAGTCTTGAAACAATTAACTGTAAGCAAACTCAGACAAAACTGTTAAGCGTACCAGCAGTACAGATCTAATTAATATTTTATAGAGCTGTGAATGCATTTGGAATAGTGTATCTCTGAAGGTAGCAAGCTCACAAACAGTAGGATAACTCACGTTAAGTGGGCATTTATTAATTTATTTACTTACTAAGTTGTTTACATATTTGTTCACTTCATCTCCATGAGAAACAAAAACTACACTGTAATGAAGGCACAATTCATAAGAGCAATTACAACACAACACAAAAAAGTACAATAACAATGCTTAATACAGCAAACTACAATGGAATCACTGTGAGAATTACATTATAATGAAGGAGTAATTAATAACAGGTATGATCCATCCAAAAAATATTCACAATAGATTACAAACAGAAGTATTAGGTAGTATTTGGTAGAATCGGTCAATTTTCCGTTTTCTTTCTTATAAGATGTGTCGTTCAAGTTCATTACCCAGTATGCATAAAGCAGTCATAACTGCACTCAGAGATGAAGGTTTTCATTAAGCTTAATCTGAAAGTCATATGGTACATTTCTGTTCAAGCTGAGAGTAGTAGATTGGAAGCCACGAGTTAAGTGCATTCAACAATTTACCCAAAACACTATAATATAAGCAAATATTAAAGTTCAAGTATTCCATTATACAGCATCTAAGCCTATGATTCTACAATGACCATAACAGATGTGTTTTCCCATGAATGAAAGAAAGAATGAATGAATGAATGAATGACTGAATGAATAAGTAAATAAATACAAGACGTGTTTTGCTCCCATGCCCTCTTTTACCCTTCTCTTTTGCTCTAATTAACTTATCTGAAGTATCATGCTTGAATATGATAAAGTAAACTCACACACTCTTTCTCTTTCCATCCTAGGTCATACCAAATGGCTGTAATGCCATAGATAAGTGTCTTAGTTCTGGTTTAAGTGCTTGGGCTTCAGGCCAGTTATTTTACATTAAGAAGGTTTGTAGTGTACACTCTTGTGTGAGGAGAGGGTAGCCACCACCCTTCTGAAATAGGAAGGCTTATTGTGCCTATTATTCTAAGTGTATTTGTTCTGGTTTAAGCTCAGTTTACCAGAACTGCTCTGTGTTTAGCATCCTTTGTCAGAGGTACAGAGTGTTTCTGCTTGAATCCAAGCCATCCAAAGCTAAGAACAACAAATCAAGCTTATTTTGAATTTGAAGCTGCACATTTTCATCTGTTTGTGCCTGCTTATTACCTGCACGCATTTTGCATGGAAATATTGCTAAGTTAGCATATACTACATCCAGACTTGCTGAATCTAGCCTGCTTTTCATATACTTGAACTCAAATCCAGCCATCTTACATTCAGAAGGGCTCTCCTACACCCTTGTGGCAAAAAAGTATGGATATAGCCTTGTCTGAGCTGGGATGGCTGGAGGAAGGATTACTGTGTGATATCTTTTTGGCAGACTACTTTAAAACTGTTTAATTTTACCTGTATATAAACATTGCATTTACGTGCAGCTGACCACCATGCAAAGGGGGTTAGGGGTGCCTTGTATAGACACAAATGCCTAGAAAGAATTTTTCCCTAGACACCAGTCAGTAAAACCCTCCCAGGTTACCTGTTGCTCTGGGGGCAACACAGCTGTGCATGTCTGCACTGCAGGCAACTCAGCTGAGCACTGAGTAGTGTTGCTTCACTTTTCATCCCTGATCTTCTACAGAATAAGTCCCCTTATTAATCCCATAGTAATAGCTGAGCTAATTTTCCCTCTCACAAATTAGTACTTAAGAATTACCTGCTACTATGGACAGTCAGTTTCCTAACATTTCCCTAGCCAGCCCGAGTGACATGAGTAGCCTGAGGCAATGTAGCAAATGCCTAATGCATACTGACAACCACCTGCTCCTAAAGCAAACAAATACAATATGTGAGAGATGTAACTATATCATGAAACTAGAATCAGTCCTCTCATGTAACAATAAACAAGACATCAAACAAGCTGTCAGCACACAGACCTCTCCACTCACACAAGATAAGGTCAAAACACATTAACCCTCATATGTGGAGGTACTCACTAAGACCGTACCAAAGGAACAGAGACTTCCCAAGCACAAACAACATACACATATTAATACGTGAACAGAATCCACCAGTACACATAACAACACACATATCCATGTGTAAACAATTAAGCCCCAAAGGCAAAACATCTCAAAACGTAATATGCTACTCATGGGTGACTCAGTAGTGAGAAAAACAGGTGCCCCCCATCACCAGGTTGGAAGATCACCGTCAGCTGCCTGTCAGGTGCCAGGATCTGTCAAATTACACCATACACTCAAGTCACTCAGCAACAATTACCATTATGACTCTGTCATCGTACATGTTGGAATGAATGACTTAAGATGTATCTCTGCACTACATGAAGAGAGACATGACTTAACTCTCAGATTGTGTGTCCCAGGCAGGTATGTCTATAGCCCTAAACAGAATTCTACCTTCACCTAGGATGATGCCACAATAAAGACAAAAAAAGATTGCTTTCAGTAACTGGCTTAGCTTCTGATCTCACTCCAGGGGGATCCAATATCTGACAGTCTAGAAAGACATGGTTGGCAGACCATGCTGCTTTGCCAGAAATGGCCTTCACCTGTCTCCTCAATGCTTTTATACACTTGCAAAAACACTTGCCTCCCCCATAGTGCCTGTTTTAGGCAATGTCAAAACAACAACATTTTCAACTTAAAGAAATTCACTACAGACAACTCCAGGTCATGCTGCCTAATGCTAGCAGCCAAAACAGTAAGCTGCACTCCCTGGAAGTACTCATCACCTTGGAAGATGCTGAAATCTGTGCAGTCACTGAGACTTGGTTCAAGGCCAAAGAAAGCACTCCATCCATACAAGGCTGCAATGCCTTTCACACGTTCAGACCTCAAAACAAGCATGAAAGAAACAAAGGTGGAGGTGTATCCATCTTCATTAAATCCAAAATTTGACTTGCTTGTCTCCCTAACTATAAAAAAAAGTCCATAAGAAACTTGAAAGTCTACATAGGCACAAAAGGTTCCTGACCACAATGGCCAGAACTACATTAGCACAAAACCATCTGCTCTCCACTCTACTATATGCCTCTCCAATTTTAACTAATCTAAGGAAAACTGACTTATCTAAGCTAGAAGCATGTTATAATAAAATTGCTAAGTTTGTATCTGACTGCCCATATAGAACACTTCATTATACAGCTTTAAGGATACTAGACTGGCTTGAGCCTCCCAACATTATTCTTTACAACCAACTCTCTCTAACTCACAAAATTGTAACACAACCAACCAGAACCCCTGCAATACAAAATCTCATTCTTCCTTACAGTCCCAGCATACCACTTCACTCTACAATAAGAACTTACTCACCATCTCCAAGGCCAACAACACTGCAGGAGAATATTTATTTTCCAACTATATATCTCTTATATGGCACTCCCTTCCTAAATCCATTCTCTCAATCTCATACACTAACCACTTTAAGCCTTCACTTACAGCTTATCTAAAAAATAAGTGACTATGTTCCTGTACTAACCCCTCATGAATGCTCTGATACATCACAGTATACCCCAACCATATCCAACTTCTTCCCCGTTGTTTAATCCTTTATTTCTACAGGCTGGTCTTAACCTTATCTTGACATAAGTCATGCTTAACAAATAGTAGTAGCGATGTTCAAAGCCTAGGTGTTGTTGTCAAGATATAAAAAATTGGTATTTTGTTATGTATACTACATTTTGTTTACTTTATTGATTATTGTAATGCGTGCATTAAAATTTATTGCTACTCATGGAGCTTTCTTCCCTGGGCCTCCACTGAAAAAGGACCTGTGCCCAGTTGGACTTTCCTGGTAAACAAATGTTAAATAAATAAATAAATAAAAATCCACCTCGAGACTGGTAAAACAGTACAACTCCCTTGAGCTACCAGACCTAAATAACTGCAGTCGTCAAAATACCCTACCACATCATCAGTAGCTACAGGTCTCCCACCATGAACCAGGAGAAGCACAGCACCTGCTTGGACTTGCTAGAGTCACTCAGTATACAGCCAAACACCTTGTTCATGGGAGATTTCAACTATCATTGCATCACACGATCGCTCTGAGGTTCCTGGATTTTTTTAATTCAAATGCTCTGGAACAGCTGATTTCACCCCCACAGAGGGCTCAAATGTCCTAGACCTAGTGCTCACCAATACGGGAGGTCACTGCACTAACCCCTGTGTGCTTCCCTTCCTGGTAAGGTCAGACCATAAATCAGTCTTATTTGAAGTAAAGATCAGACCTAGCACCCCCAAAGGAGCAAAAAGAAATGAAAAATTTATCCGAAGCAAACTATAGCCTACTAACATAAAAAGTTTCAAAGCCCCTACTAACCCATCCAACAATGACTCCTATGCAGAAGAGTACAAAAATACCATTTATAGCCATTTAACAAATGTATTGGCTCAGCTGTACCTGACAGGACTAAAACCAGGTCATCCCAAAAAACAAGCCACTCTGGTGGACTGTAAGTATAAATAACTATATAACAAGCGAAAGAAACTGATATCTAAGAAGAAGAGAAAATTTCCTTAACAGAGGAAGAATACTGTCCACAGATTGAACAAGCAAATCAGATATCTTGTAAAGTCCTCTAAGTTACAAGACTAAATTAGCATCCCTAGCTAAAGGCAACCATAAGGCATTCTTTAGCTATGTTCAAAACCTAAAAGGGAATGCCCAGCTGTGTGCTGAACTTACAGTGGCTAGCACCACTCACACTGAACCTGAGGAAATTCCCAAACTACTAGTTGACAGATTTGGCAATAACTTCATCCCCCTGTCCCCACCAGCCATACTCCAAAGCATTCCTGACACCAGTCCTCTACTGAGTATCTCCAAAGAAGCTCTCTCCAAGGCAAAGAACACAGCCTTTATGGGCCCAGATAACATCCAAGGTTGCTTACTAAACAATCTAAAACAAGATCTATTGGAACCACCTGGCGTCCTCTTTAACCACAGCCTGAGCACTGGCTTTGTTCTGGCAGAGTGGTGAACAGCAGCAGTAATCCCCTTGCACAAAGCGAGTCTATCAACTAACCCAGAAACTATTAACCCATAAACCTAACCAGCGTTATCTGCAAGGCCATGGAAAGAATCATCATGGATCTTATCAACAAGGACAAAGGTTACCTTAAAACTCTTGACCCAACCCATTTTGGTTTCATCAAGGATAGATCTTGCTTATTAAATCTGGTGGACTTCTTTGAGAATGTCACCAAAGCCCTGAATGCGAACAAAGCAGTACAATAGCACCAATCTTAATTTAGCCATGGCTTTTGATGAAATCCTTCACTCAGGGATCATTGGAAAATTCTCCCAGCTAGGGATTGACCCATATATCACTAGATGGGTAGCCAACCAGGTCACCAACATAATGCAAACTGTCAAAGTTGGGGAGTCCACCTCCACCAGTAGACCAGTTACCAGTGGTGTACCACAAGGATTTGTGCTGGACTGTCTACTGTCAGAATCTATTTCTCTGAGGTCTAGGTGAAAGTGAATGGCCTGTGGCTTGCCAAGTTTGCAGATGACTGTAAACTGAAAGCAATCATTGAGTCCCCCAGTGATGTAAACATATTACATAAGGGGCTGATGCAGACAAATGATTGGTGCCAAAGTCATAGACTAAAGCTAAATGCAAAAAAATGCCTCATTATTCCCTTTGGCAATGAAGTAGCCCATGCTAATTATGATATAGATAACACCCCTCTAAGCTCAAACCCAGTGGTGCAAGAGTTGGGAACACAGGTTGATGACAATCTAAACTTTGATCACCCTGTGTCAATAGTGGTAAAGAAAGCCTTCTTCATTGTGCATCTCATAAATAAGGGCGTTGCATCTGAGACTAAAGAGGCTATAACGTCACTGTAATCGACCCTTATCAGACCACTAATTGAGTACAATGCTCCCTTCTGTATGTATCTCACCAGACACCTGCAGCAACTGGAGAGACCACAAAGGTTTCTAACCAAGAGAACACAGAGCCTTCAAAACATGACTTATATGAAAAGACTGACAGCTCTGTCACTGTACTCTGTATCATAGAAGCTGCTGAGAAGTGACCTGTGCCTAGCGTACAGAGCATTCTCTGAATCTGCCCTAATGGAAATGCTGCACATCCGCAAATCTAATGAGACAATAGTCACTCACTCCAGGCATCTTAACCTAGCCTGTGACATTAAAAAAACATGTTGCAGAGACTGATATATCTCACAGAGATTGCCACTCCTCTGGAATAAGCTTCCACTTCACATTAGCCAGAGCTCCTCAACGGCCCTATTTAAGTGCAACCTTGACAATTGGATGGGTGATCATAAATTCACCCTGGTAGTGGCACCTACTTGTGGACAGGAGTAGTTGGTGCTGATCATAGAATCACTCTGTTAACAATGACCATATAACTGTGGTCAGTTAGGGTACATGGGTTTTTTACATGGATAGGCTTATAAAGGCCCTAGGGCCATTAGCCTGGTAACTTCCTATGAACCTATCAACCTAAGTTAAGTCCAGTATATATGGGAGCAGGCACCACTGTACTGATTTCCTCAGCATAAGATGTCCACAGTTTTTTAGTGGTAAGCAAGAAAATTACATCATGAATGCCATCACATCTGTCCATGTTGTTCAGGTGGTGAACAATACAATGTCGCATTCTCACGATGGTCCAGACTATATTTTTACACTATAACTAACATGCAGTGTATAACAAACATCCTGCACCACTGAAGACAAATTAGGTATACGTTGATAAATGATCCTTAAACTTTCTTCACATAAATCACTAATGTTAGTTATTAAAGAGTTTCCTGCAGTTTTTCCTTATAACCTTGCAAATTAGAAAATACGTTTAAAGAAATTAGCCTGAAATTACGTTTACGTAATCTTGAGTTAATATTTCATTGCAGTCATATACTATGAAACATAGCTAAAGTAGCTTAATGGTATGTGTGTGTGTGTGTGTGTGTGTGTGTGTGTGTGTGTGTGTGTGTGTGTGTGTGTGTGTGTGTGTGTGCGCGTGCATGTCCATGTTTTTATGTATGTTTATGTGTGTGCATGCACATGCTCATGCGTGAAAGGAATTGTACAATGTACAGGATGGATTGGATCACTTTACATAATGCAAGGGTACAGGCTTTACAGTGCCACAATACATATGAACTTTAATAGAAAGAAGTTGCAAGTAACATGGAAAAAGTTAAAACACTGAAGATCGCTTTTAGTTGAAATACTGTAACGCCACAGTCCTGATACATAGATTCCGATCATACTCTGTGTGTGTGTGTGTGGGGGGGGGGGGGGTTGTGTGTCTGTGTGTTCTGTGTGTAGAATAAGATGGTTTCTTTAACTGTAATGTTTGTAAGAACTTGTAAAGAAAGTGGATTTGGTGTGCAGTGCATACAGTCAGGATTGACAAGAAAAGGGGATTAGCATTACCGGTGATAATGTAATGAGGAAACATTCGGTGCCTGGCTAATGTGATATCACTAACATTGAAGTATAGCTTGTTCCAGACAGACCTGTGAAACATTCTGGGTCTGACTAGTGTGATATCACTATCTTGGAAGTATAGCTTGTCCCAGACAGACCTATGAAACATTCACTGACTGACTAGTGCAATATCACTATCATTGAAGTATGGCTCACCCCAGACAGACCTATGAAACATTCACTGACTGACTAGTGTGATATCACTATCATTGAAGTATAGCTCACCCCAGACAGACCTATGAAACATTCACTGACTGACTAGTGTGATATCACTATCATTGAAGTATGGCTCACCCCAGATAGACCTATGAAACATTCACTGACTGACTACTGTGATATCACTATCACTGAAGTATGGCTCACCCCAGACAGACCTATGAAACATTCTGCATCTAACTAGTGTCATATAACTATCACTGAAGTATAGCTTGCCCCAGACAGACACATGAAAGTATTTTCAGGTAAGACCTGCAGCTGAGTCTGGTAGACAGAAAGAGGTATATATCCTGGATTTACTTCAATAGAAAGAGGGAGAAAGGAAACTAAAACTGGGGAGAAGCTTGTTGATTATTATGTAGAAATAAACAAGTGTATGCCTACTTCAGTACTTTATAAGGGAATCCTATGTACTACATTTCCTGATATCTTTTGGAGAAGAATTGAAGCATGACTGGACAGAGGAGAAATTCCTGCCCTCCCTAAAGGATAAAAGGAGTTTTTTTTTTCCTAACACAGCTGATGTTACACGGTCACTGTCTATTTATGTACCTAAAACATAGTGCTATGGTACAGGACATTTACAAGAGCTGTCTGAGCAGATGCTAGGCTGGAGATGTGGAAGGCAACTGTGAGTTCCTCAAAGAGAGGTTGAATCAAATAATATTCTACTTTGTAGATAGGAGTCATGCAGGAAAAGTGGCTTTTACTGCAGTGTTCACAATGGCATTGTACATAATACAAAGTGAAAGCCCCAATCAAAAGACAGAAGGTTGCATCTGACCAGCCAGGAAAAGAGGGTAATTTTTACAGGACAACTCATCTACCTGAAAGGCAAGAGAAGTGCTAAATGGTAGAAATTCTTGGAATTCTTAAAAACACAGCTAAACTCATGGGCTGCAGGCAAATGAGCGACAAGTGTTAAATGTTACTGTTGTGTTAAGAATGCGTGAGGGTTTTGGCATAAACTCCTAAAATTGCCTACATTTCAAAACAATCCTGTAAATATTATTTTCTATAA